>NW_019385269.1:197899-210061 GCF_000671375.1 Centruroides sculpturatus
TATATTAAAAAAATTGTTTTCAGACAATGTAATTAGATGTTTCCTTTATAATTTATTTGTTTCGTGTTTTCTTTTATTTTAAAAATATATGTTATATATATTTTATTTATTTATATACTAAGATAGTAAATAAAAGGTAATTTGTTCTACAAACTAATAATCTTATATATTGAGGAATGTTGTTTATATATATATATATATGTGTGTGTGTGAGTGTTGCCTGTTCTCATTAGACGTCCTATCGATCTTCTAATACATAAAATGTCACTTATAGAATTATAAAAATGCATAAAAATTAATTTTAAAAATAAAAATAATCACTTTAAGATAAGAATATTTTAAAATATGTGTATATATATTTTAAAAATGAATATAGAAAAATGAAAATCTCATTAGCAGTTCGAAAATGGAATATCTGAAATAATTACAATTCCACAACAATTTAATTAATTGTCTAGTTTAATTAGCATTTTTCTAAAATTTATAAAATAAAGTAACGAAATAAGTTTTAAAATTTATGATTTTAATGAAAATTTAAAATATACTTGATTGAAAAATAAAAATCAAATCTTTAGAAATTGGTATTGATAACGCGTACTTTAATTTTTCTTTATTAATTATTGCAAAGAGAAATATCTAAATTAAATATTCTTTCGATTAAATTTATTAATTAAGGTGTGATTTATTACGAAGCAACTTCTCCATTTATCATATTAAACATGATAAATGATTTTGTTGCATCATACTTTATTATAGTTTCGGTCTTGTTTACTTCTTTATGAGAATGAAGTTCGAAAACAAAGGCTATAAGAAATTGCAATAATGAAATTGAAATTCATTACATAAAGGAGAGTTTTATTGAAACTTTCTTTTATATAATTCTTCGTAATTCTACTAAATAACTGTTTAAGTCTGTTTAACTTTTACATTTTCCACCTCATATCTTCGAGTTTCCTTTTGAGTTTTTTTATACTTACCTCACTTCTATTTCTTCTATATTTTTCCTTTATGTTCGTTTCCATTTTCATCCAACATCTTCATCCTTTTCTTTCTTGCGTTTGACATAGTAACATAACTTTCTTTGTATTGTCCAAGTTACATCTTCGACTTCTATTCACTCCCGTTTCACATAATCAGCATTCTTACTACTCTTTTATTCTTTTTGTTCCTTTTCACTTCCATTTCCTTCTTTGCACTTCAACATCTCAATTTCACATCATCAAATTCGTTCCTCTATTTTACATTTTACAATTTAAACTCCTTTCCCATTTTACAACTTCAGCATCCTTCCTTTTCCATTTTACATCTTCCTCTCTTTCTTCAATTTCATTTTACAACTTATACCTCAAGATCTTTACCATTTTACACGACTTTTAACTTTTTTTTTATATATAAGTTATAATTTTTTATTTTACATAATAAACTCAAGTAATCTTTCGTATTTCTCTAGCGTAACAACAGAAATTTTCTATTATATAATGATATATATATACACATTACATTTGTAATCTTTCCCATTTTATAATCAACTATATTCAAGATATTTTTCGTATTTTATAATCAGTTACTATAAATTCACCATGGTCTTCCCTTCCTTACGTTCTAAACATTTTAGAGTATTCAAATATCTTTATCTATTTTAAATTTTCAATTTTTTTACATAAAAAATTCAACTTAGCATTATCTCGATTCTATTTTATATCTCTCTTCTTTATCATTTTATAACTTAAATTTTCAATTTTTCTTCTACATCTTTTCTGATCGTCATAATATTTTTTTGTTATTTGCATTTTCCATTCCATTTTTCTATCTCCTAGTTATCCTATCCAACATCATCCAACTTCAATCGTGGTCATCAACAACATCTACTTTATTTTAAATTAATCTTTACTTTACTCCGCATCTATTTATCTTTATAAAAATTTCCTAAACCGTAAGATAAAATCCCTATAAGTATCGATTAATAATTATTTTATAATTTTCAGGAAATTCCAGATTTACGAAGAGAAACAATTTAAAGGCTACAAAGGATTTCCAAGAGTACTAAATCAATCTTTAGCTAAGCTTTTGTCCAATTTAAAACTAAAGTGGAATTCTAAAATGGATTTTTCCTTCGAAACGGTTAATAAATTTCGATATAAATGATATCTACAATACTTTACAAACTTTTATTAAGGTTTTTTATTCTTGGGGAAATTCGAGTAAAAATGAATAAAAAAAATTAATCGTGGAGAATCGATACGAAAATTTTTCCTAAGACATCGACCGACTTAAGATGAAAATGTGACCGTTATTCTTAATTTAAATCCTATAATAGGAAGTTAAAGAAGAGTTTATTAAAAATTTAAACCGATAAATAAATTTAAAAGACATTTATTTTTATTTTTACGATCGAATCGAAAAGGAAAAAACAGCACTCTCTAAAGATCAATTTTATACTTTTTTTTCTACATTTCTTTACAAATTTTTTATTTATTTATTAATATTTATAATATAAAATATATCATTTTACATAATAAAATATCTTAAAAAATTTTATAAATTAATTTAAAAAATGTAGTTTGATGAATCTGAATAGTGTATTCGGAAGCGAATGCATTTGGATTAGTGACTAAGTTATGGCTCTTACGCCAAGAAGTTTTGTAAATTAATAAATATTAAATTTTTAATATCTACATGTATATAAAAAAATTAAAAACAGAGAGATCTTTTATATATATATATCTACTTTCGTTAGTTTAAAGATTAATTCCTGAAAAGATACCATCCGTTCGGAACAGATTTGGAAAGAAATGTTGACATCTGGTGCTTTAGACAAACTCTAGTCAGAGACGTCGAAGCAGAAAAAAAAAGAAGGAAATTTACCAGCAATGTTAGATCTTTTCCACTGGCCAAATGCCAACGAAAGAAAAAAATCATCACGAAAAGCGACAGAAAACGTGAAGTGCATGTGTCACGTTCTGCTATCACTTACATTTCTTAAACTCGAAATTTCGTCAAAGGTTTAAATCCAATATTTTCCAATATATTTCTGGTTAGAAAAATTTTTTCAAAGTCTAAAAGTACGCACGCATAAATACACAGAAAATTCGTGAAAAAAATAGGAATTTCCTTTAGGGGATTATTCTTGCTTTTACGAATGATGAAATACATTGCTAGGATTCATTTCGTACTATTTCAAGAAAGATATCTTCAGACGGCAAGAACTCTTATACTGAAAATGGAAAACCGAATAGGACACATATTCCAATTTCGTCTATAAAAACTTCTCTCAACTTATATATAATATAAAAGTAAAATAGAAATTTTTTCAAATTATCAGAAAAAGATCTATAGTCAGGTATTATGTCCTGNTTTAAATCTATATTTGTGATGAGATTTTAAATACTATAAAGTAGAAAAGAAAAGCAGATTATTATTATTAAAAATGACATTTATTGATAAAATTTACAAAAGTAAAGGATAATTTTAAGCTTAACAAAATAAAAACAGTTCTCTTGTACAAATACTGTTTTCATACTCTATCACTACAACATTACATTATCTTCATAAGATTATTTGCAATAGGAAAAAAAGAAAAAAGATAAAAAATATATATACAGTATATATATATAAAACGAAAGACCTAATTTTTTCTATCAATTGCAGTAAAAGTTGACACACACAAAAAGGACAATGTCCTATACAATTTTGTTGTGTAAGATAAGAAACGACTTGTGACAGTGACTAGAGGGTGTAACAGTTCCCTAACAAAATTAACTTTGATCTTTTCTTAAATTTAGAAATTAAATCTTGTATTGAATAAGGTTTATTTTAGTGTATGTGTATGTGTTGTTTTTTTATTGGGGTTTCGTTAAAAGCTTACATTGCAGCAGTTATTATCGAAAGTCAAATTAATACATTCTCCAAGTAGACAGCTTAATCTAAAAGGAAGGCGTGTTAATCCGAAAAAGCAATTTCCATGAGAACAAACAGATGCAAGTACTGCTATCTTCACAGTCAGTCAGTTTGGTCCCAGAGGTGGAACTCTGTGCCACTAAAGCCATGTAATTTATACAATGCGAACATTGACCTGTACACGGCTATATACTTCCTTTACTTTTACACTTTAGATGAACAAATCTTCGTCACTCTGGATGATTCTAGAAAACTTTTCCTTCAATATCTTTTACAAGACTGGATGTGAAATCTCCAGTCTAACTTTTATACTGTCACAAAATCACGATAAATGTTCTTCATTTTTTACTTTTAAAGGTAAGCAAAATATATTTCAACAAACGTCAATTTGACTTTAAACAAGTTTAAAGTCAAATTTAAACTTAATTTATTTATTCGGGTAAAAGTTTCGTTTTATAAATGCTTGATCTTCTTTAAAAAACACAATTTAAAATTAAACTAAAAAAAATAATAATAATTTTAAGCAGGAAAACTATTTTTTCCATTTTAAAAGCAGAAGTCATATGATACTTTAATATATTTTTTAAAAATTATTCAAAATAATTTACATAAAAGTCAAACAAGACAAACGCATTAGTGACATTTAAATTTATTAAAATTTCCAACTCATTATTGACTGGTAATTCTATATCTTCCCTTTTATCTCCGAAGTGATAAATTATTGCTTTTTTACTATTTTTTTTTACTTAATTTTCTTTATATTTTTTTTTACACAAAATAATTATTCTCGAATATAGATTTAATTTAACAAACTACAATGCAATTCTCATACCTACAAATACATTTTATGCGATTTTTAACATACAAATTCGCAATTTTAAGTATAAGAAAAGTAAACTTTTGCTTTATCTAATACTTATTTCAAATGATAAATTTCAACTGTATATTTTTTTTTTTTTTTCAGTTTTTCTTTTGAAACTTCAGTTACCAGAACTTTTCTTTAAAAAAAATAATCTATCAGAAATAACGAAAAACATATTTTTGATCCAGCAATGCTATATATATATATATATATATATATATATATATTTTACAGTAACTAGCAAAACATCACTTATAGTAAAACTAAACTGCTGATGTCTTCACCAGTTTTATCTTTGAGAGAGGAAGAAAAACAAGAAAACAAAAGTGCAGATGTCGTTCTACAACTTTTCCCCTACTTGGACGGGAAGTTGACAAATTCTTGCAATCTTCTCTTCAATTCTTTTTATTTTTCTCTTATTTTTTTCAGCTATTTTTTCCCTCTTCTTCTTCACCTCTCTCTCTCTCTCTCTCTCTCTCTCTCTATTTTATATATATATAAAATAAACGTACACATTTATAAGTTTCTCGTCTTCAATAACTTTTCTAGCAGATTTGGAAATAGTTGGGAGGTCTTCAAATCATCAGCAATAAGTAGCTGAATGATCAATCAGATTGGTAATCATTTGTACTGACAACTTCTTTTTCTCTAACAGACTAAAGATAGATAATACAATAGAGACGGGTCTACACCGACACAGACATTCATCAGTCAATGACAGAAGAAAGAAGGTGACCGTTTACAAAGGTATGAGGGGGAAAAACAACTTGAGAATATATTTTCTTGGACAAAATAGGATGTTTTGTACGATCCTACTCGGATTGCTGCTATTACTACAAACTGCTACCATCCTCTTATCTATTTTCCCTTTTTTGACAGTGGTGCCTCGAACGGGCCATCTTTTACTGTATTTTATAAATTAATTTTAAAAATGTAGTTTGATGAATCTGAATAGTGTATTCGTAAGCGAATGCATTTGGATTAGTGACTAAGTTATGGCTCTTACGCCAAGAAGTTTTGTAAATTAATAAATATTAAATTTTTAATATCTACATGTATATAAAAAAATTAAAAACAGAGAGATCTTTTATATATATATATCTACTTTCGTTAGTTTAAAGATTAATTCCTGAAAAGATACCATCCGTTCGGAACAGATTTGGAAAGAAATGTTGACATCTGGTGCTTTAGACAAACTCTAGTCAGAGACGTCGAAGCAGAAAAAAAAAGAAGGAAATTTACCAGCAATGTTAGATCTTTTCCACTGGCCAAATGCCAACGAAAGAAAAAAATCATCACGAAAAGCGACAGAAAACGTGAAGTGCATGTGTCACGTTCTGCTATCACTTACATTTCTTAAACTCGAAATTTCGTCAAAGGTTTAAATCCAATATTTTCCAATATATTTCTGGTTAGAAAAATTTTTTCAAAGTCTAAAAGTACGCACGCATAAATACACAGAAAATTCGTGAAAAAAATAGGAATTTCCTTTAGGGGATTATTCTTGCTTTTACGAATGATGAAATACATTGCTAGGATTCATTTCGTACTATTTCAAGAAAGATATCTTCAGACGGCAAGAACTCTTATACTGAAAATGGAAAACCGAATAGGACACATATTCCAATTTCGTCTATAAAAACTTCTCTCAACTTATATATAATATAAAAGTAAAATAGAAATTTTTTCAAATTATCAGAAAAAGATCTATAGTCAGGTATTATGTCCTGAAAAAAAAATCTAAAATATTTTTTAAAGTTTTTATTTATTTATTTATTTTTAAAGATCGCTTACTTTTATTTTATATTGTAGACAGAACATCTCTAATAGACTACTACCTTATTTTTGCCTTGGGAAAAGTGTCACTTTTCAATGAAGACGTAATCTTCACAGCTTCCTATTTGGCAAAAAAAAAACACCTCGGGGAGTGTCTTGCTTTTTGTAAAAAAATGAAAATCCGAGGATTTTATATATATATATAAAACACATATNAAAAAAAAACTGTGTTTCTGACCTATAATTCACAACACAATTGTCTTTTCTTATTATCATTGCTTTTGCAAGAAAACTGAATTCAAAAATGACTATTGTTATCGTTCATTCCACCGTCTTATACTTAAAAGATAAAGTAAATGCTTGAAGATATAGAAGATGTAATTAGTATTGAATTCCAATGATTGTTCTTTAAATGGCCAATGAAAGTTTTGCCTATTCTTAGATATTCTTGTTACTGAATTTTTACTAGGTCGATAGCCTTTAGTCTCATTACTTAAAATTATCTACAGATTGCTTTTATAGATTGCTTGATTTCTTTTGTTATCCGATATCTTAATCTATTTTGCTGAAAAGACTTCTAAATGGTAAGAAAAAATACTTAAATTGTGTTCTTTTGTAATCAAAACAACTTAAATTGTTTCAAAGAAGAATTTAAAAATAAAAGGAAAAAAAAAAAGATTCCTTGAATATCAACTAGCTAGAGAGCTTGCTTTATAGAAAAACGAGAGAAAAAAGTGTGTAAATTGAGAAAAAATGTTTAAAAGTATTAAAAATGTTCTAAAAAATGCTTTATTATTACTGAAATAGCAATCAAGATGAATAAGAACATCAAGAGTAAAGCATCAAAGAGTAGGAATCTTCCATATGATACGAATGGAAATATTTATTTATTTATTTAAAAAAAAAATACAATTTTTTTTCTTTAAAAATACAGAAGAGAAAATTGAGAATGATAAACGTAAAGTATTTTCTAGTGCTGATTTATATTTAAGAGCGGGCACCAAGGAGATTGTACTTTTTGGATTGGTGAAGGAGAATTATGGCTAAAAGGACGACCGGACTCCTAGGGGGATTTTCGATAGATACAACTGAACGTAGTTTGTCGATGATAAAACTGAAGCAGACAGTAGAATCAAACCAATGATAGACTGTTTTCAGAAGAATTTCATAGTAAAAACAAGGATTGAATCAGCATTACATACCTTTCAATCTTACTTTTCAATTAATTTTTCGGCATTGGCTACGTATTAAAACAATGTTTTTAAGTAGGAAAATGCAATTATAATAATAAAATATGTTAATTATTCATACATAATTTCATTTACATAACAGGAAGCTTTTTCAGACAGTTTAATGTTGTATATATTCGTGTAACGTAAGTTTTGTAAAGCATCTATAATATGAAGTCAATGAAAATTGTTTATTATAAAGAATAAGGGTAAATATGAAAAAGAAAAAAATGAAAACATTAACAAACATTAACAATAAAAGTATAATAAATTAAAATCTATTAGAATGTAGAGTAATTAATTGCTTAGGGAATTAACTTTTAATTATCTATGATCTTAATGACACAATCCGCCATTAACTTTAAGGATTTGCTTGTAAAATTTGGAAAGAAAATTAAAAAAAAATTAAAGAAGGTAAAACATTTAATTTACTAACTTTTAATAAAACTTAACAACATTATTTAAATTTTTTATATTTATACTTTTCCCCTACTTGGACGGGAAGTTGACAAATTCTTGCAATCTTCTCTTCAATTCTTTTTATTTTTCTCTTATTTTTTTCAGCTATTTTTTCCCTCTTCTTCTTCACCTCTCTCTCTCTCTCTCTCTCTATTTTATATATATATATAAAATAAACGTACACATTTATAAGTTTCTCGTCTTCAATAACTTTGCTAGCAGATTTGGAAATAGTTGGGAGGTCTTCAAATCATCAGCAATAAGTAGCTGAATGATCAATCAGATTGGTAATCATTTGTACTGACAACTTCTTTTTCTCTAACAGACTAAAGATAGATAATACAATAGAGACGGGTCTACACCGACACAGACATTCATCAGTCAATGACAGAAGAAAGAAGGTGACCGTTTACAAAGGTATGAGGGGGAAAAACAACTTGAGAATATATTTTCTTGGACAAAATAGGATGTTTTGTACGATCCTACTCGGATTGCTGCTATTACTACAAACTGCTACCATCCTCTTATCTATTTTCCCTTTTTTGACAGTGGTGCCTCGAACGGGCCATCTTTTACTGTCAGATTGCAATTTTTTATTTTTTTATATATTATTATTTTTTAAATTTCGAATTTCTTAAATATCAACTTTTGTTACAAAAGTCTGCATTGATGTATTTGCATTCTATCTTTTTAAAATGCTTTAAAAAAGCATCAATTGTTATTTTTTGGGGTGTTTTCTTTATCATTATTATTATTATTTCATTCGTTCTCTAAACTAATATTTTTTCAACAATACTTTGCATTAAATCGAAATTTTTCCTAAGAAGATTTTTGAAAAATAAATATTTATAAGAATAATATAGTTAAAAATGATTCAAAAATTAAACTGTAACGAGATACCTGAAGTGAAAAGGTTTTAAAAAAAAGAAGAAGAAGAAGAAAAAGGGGAAAAAAATCTATATTTGTGATGAGATTTTAAATACTATAAAGTAGAAAAGAAAAGCAGATTATTATTATTAAAAATGACATTTATTGATAAAATTTACAAAAGTAAAGGATAATTTTAAGCTTAACAAAATAAAAACAGTTCTCTTGTACAAATACTGTTTTCATACTCTATCACTACAACATTACATTATCTTCATAAGATTATTTGCAATAGGAAAAAAAGAAAAAAGATAAAAAATATATATATATATAAAACGAAAGACCTAATTTTTTCTATCAATTGTAGTAAAAGTTGACACACACAAAAAGGACAATGTCCTATACAATTTTGTTGTGTAAGATAAGAAACGACTTGTGACAGTGACTAGAGGGTGTGTGCGCGCGTGTGTCCACGTGTCCGTACATCGAAACAAGTTTTTATCCTATCAATGTTGCAACTGCTTTTACCAAGAAATGTAAGGTGAAGATCTAAAATTGACTTTATGGTGGGGAAGGAAATGAAACTGTAGGGGTGGAGTAATGTTGATTTAACATGGAAGAACGGAGAAAATCCGTAGATAATGACTTCGCCAATACTTCTTTTGTTTGTTCAGGACGTGTCTGCCGTATTTATTGGGTCCTAGGGAATTTCGCTTTTTTTTCCCCTTCCTTTCTATCATGCTTCAACTCGGTCCGAATGGTTTGATAATAGCTTACATTATGAATACGCATCCAATATTTTATATTCTTTGACACTTATTCTGGAAGAGAAATTTATGTTTTGTTTAAAAAAAAACTGTGTTTCTGACCTATAATTCACAACACAATTGTCTTTTCTTATTATCATTGCTTTTGCAAGAAAACTGAATTCAAAAATGACTATTGTTATCGTTCATTCCACCGTCTTATACTTAAAAGATAAAGTAAATGCTTGAAGATATAGAAGATGTAATTAGTATTGAATTCCAATGATTGTTCTTTAAATGGCCAATGAAAGTTTTGCCTATTCTTAGATATTCTTGTTACTGAATTTTTACTAGGTCGATAGCCTTTAGTCTCATTACTTAAAATTATCTACAGATTGCTTTTATAGATTGCTTGATTTCTTTTGTTATCCGATATCTTAATCTATTTTGCTGAAAAGACTTCTAAATGGTAAGAAAAAATACTTAAATTGTGTTCTTTTGTAATCAAAACAACTTAAATTGTTTCAAAGAAGAATTTAAAAATAAAAGGAAAAAAAAAAGATTCCTTGAATATCAACTAGCTAGAGAGCTTGCTTTATAGAAAAACGAGAGAAAAAAGTGTGTAAATTGAGAAAAAATGTTTAAAAGTATTAAAAATGTTCTAAAAAATGCTTTATTATTACTGAAATAGCAATCAAGATGAATAAGAACATCAAGAGTAAAGCATCAAAGAGTAGGAATCTTCCATATGATACGAATGGAAATATTTAAAAAAAATACAATTTTTTTTCTTTAAAAATACAGAAGAGAAAATTGAGAATGATAAACGTAAAGTATTTTCTAGTGCTGATTTATATTTAAGAGCGGGCACCAAGGAGATTGTACTTTTTGGATTGGTGAAGGAGAATTATGGCTAAAAGGACGACCGGACTCCTAGGGGGATTTTCGATAGATACAACTGAACGTAGTTTGTCGATGATAAAACTGAAGCAGACAGTAGAATCAAACCAATGATAGACTGTTTTCAGAAGAATTTCATAGTAAAAACAAGGATTGAATCAGCATTACATACCTTTCAATCTTACTTTTCAATTAATTTTTCGGCATTGGCTACGTATTAAAACAATGTTTTTAAGTAGGAAAATGCAATTATAATAATAAAATATGTTAATTATTCATACATAATTTCATTTACATAACAGGAAGCTTTTTCAGACAGTTTAATGTTGTATATATTCGTGTAACGTAAGTTTTGTAAAGCATCTATAATATGAAGTCAATGAAAATTGTTTATTATAAAGAATAAGGGTAAATATGAAAAAGAAAAAAATGAAAACATTAACAAACATTAACAATAAAAGTATAATAAATTAAAATCTATTAGAATGTAGAGTAATTAATTGCTTAGGGAATTAACTTTTAATTATCTATGATCTTAATGACACAATCCGCCATTAACTTTAAGGATTTGCTTGTAAAATTTGGAAAGAAAATTAAAAAAAAATTAAAGAAGGTAAAACATTTAATTTACTAACTTTTAATAAAACTTAACAACATTATTTAAATTTTTTATATTTATAAATATATATATATGTGTATATATATATATATATATATATACTTAATTAATTAATTTATTTTCACAATATAAAGACAAGTTATCGGATTAAAGGATAAATTATTAAAGAAAAAAAACATATATAAATTAACGTCATTAAAATAATTTTTTATACAATTTTAAAATATATAATTTTTTAATTAAAGAAACTTTTAGAGAAAAGAAAATAAAAGAAAAGGAGAAATGGAAATTTAATTTTATATGTCATAATGTAATAAAAAAAATTAATTTTAAATATATTTATTTTTTATAACTTATAAATATTTTATTAATTAAATTTTTATATTTTAATCAAATATAGTTTTTTAAACTTTTTTATCTTTTATTAACATATTTTTATAAAATTAAAATTAAAATGTGCGAATGTTTATATTAATAATTTTTTATAAGCTTTCAGCAATGTTTTTTTTTAATTTTTTAACGTTTTAATCTATCTAAAACAAGCATTTTATTTTAAAAAATTATAATTTTATAAATTCACTCTTTTTAAGTTTGATTTAAGAACCAAAAAAAAGTGAAAATTTTTATATTTTTCTTAATTTTATATTCAATAAAACAACAATTACAACGAAAGTAATTTATCTTTTAGTTTTATTTTAAAAAAATTTATCAAGTCCTTTTAAACAAATTACTAAAGATTTTTATATAATTTTTCTTTATATTAAAATAGAATTACATATACATATATATATATATATATATAAGACT
>NW_019385269.1:211420-220358 GCF_000671375.1 Centruroides sculpturatus
TATAATTAAAATTAATATATATATATACAGAATTTTTACATATTAACATTATTGCATTTACTACACCTTTGTTTGTCTTATTTCTCTCTTTATTCTTTACTTCTACGTATACGTATACACATTATCTTTACTAAATAAATGCATTCTGATATTCTTCTAAGTTAATTTCGTCTTCAGAAGAAAAAAAAACCATATGGTACATATCATTTCCATTTTTGAATGGAATTTCTTTGATAAAATATACACTCCGTCAAACTTTGCATTTGTCGCTCTAAAAACTATTACCTTTAAGGGAAAAAATAAGAAATTTTAAATTTACTACCCTTTCATCTTGATTGTTCTTTAAATGGCCAATGAAAGTTTTGCCTATTCTTAGATATTCTTGTTACTGAATTTTTACTAGGTCGATAGCCTTTAGTCTCATTACTTAAAATTATCTACAGATTGCTTTTATAGATTGCTTGATTTCTTTTGTTATCCGATATCTTAATCTATTTTGCTGAAAAGACTTCTAAATGGTAAGAAAAAATACTTAAATTGTGTTCTTTTGTAATCAAAACAACTTAAATTGTTTCAAAGAAGAATTTAAAAATAAAAGGAAAAAAAAAAAGATTCCTTGAATATCAACTAGCTAGAGAGCTTGCTTTATAGAAAAACGAGAGAAAAAAGTGTGTAAATTGAGAAAAAATGTTTAAAAGTATTAAAAATGTTCTAAAAAATGCTTTATTATTACTGAANTTATTTTCGAAACTTTCTTTTTAAAAACTAAAATATGTATAGTCTCTCTCTCTCTCTGTATATATATATATATATATAATATTTAAAATATTTTCGGAGAGTAAAGTTTATGCACATAATTTTAAACTCAACACGCAAGGCTATTCATTATCTATAGATGTTGATTGATTAGACGTATGATCAATGAATCCATTTACTTCCAGGAGAAGGTTACACATAATATCTATAAGGTTGAGAAATTCAATTAACATCTTGATTATATATTACAGATTTATCGAAGATTCTCAGTAAAATTGCAAAATGAAGCGATGTGAAGTTACTTAATGATGTTTACTTAATAAAATTATCCTTAAGATTTGTTCATCTCGAAGAATTAAACGATGATAATCAGTCAATAAAAATAAAAATAGATTATCTATAAATAATATAAATAAAAAAATGGATTTATGGAAGACGTTTGTTTTTTAAAGTTATTTAAAGGCATGTTTAATGAGAAATAAACTATATAAGCAGCGTTTTTTAGATAGATACGAGTTGTAAGTTCGCATGTAAAGATGGAATTTTAATCAATCTACTTTATATTTCATAAAATAAATATTCTTTTAAAACAAAATAGCAGTAAAAAATCCTCTAAACTGACTTTACAAACACGAAAAAATCGTATAAACATGGTAGAATTTCCTGTAAGAAATCTTTACAGTCGAAGTACTTTTTATGAAGAATCTGGGTGAAAAAAGAGACAATAACATAGTCTTACTTGAAAAATTTCAGTAAGAATTCAATATTTAGTATTTATTGTAAAGGAAAGTCATAATACATTTTTAATGAATGCTATTCCTTCATAAAAAGAAATGATGTATGACAATTCTTTCTATGTATCAACTGCCTGATTAGCGATGTGCTTTATGGTCTTTATATCGCCGTTAAGCAAAAGATTCGGACTGATGATTGATGTTTCTATACTTAAACGTATAGTTATAGTAAAGGAAAAGTATTTAATTACAAACAGTTGTGTAGAATTGGCGACTTGCCAGACTTAAGTAGCAAACAGTCGAGTCAAGCAATGCAATGGTTCTGCACAAACAACAACTCTGGCAAAAGACCCAGTACTCTCTATTCTAACAATAAACGGTTGTGCGATCTGTCGCTTCGCGTGAAAGATGAACCTATTTTTTCTGATAAACTTTACAAAAAAATAATTTAAACTTTACAAAAAAAAAAGAAAAAAAATCAGAATTCGTTTCTACACTAGAAAAACGAGTGCCGCTCTAATTGCAACGTTCGAAAATTCGACGAATAAATATTATAAATTAACGGGTTTTTTTATATCGCTAGCTCAATGATTTTTTCTTAATTTTAATTAAGTATAGACTCATTTTTACATAAATTGTTTATCAAAATTTCATAAGAAAGCTAAGAAATTGGGAAAAATTGCACAGTTTTGCTATACTTGGAATTGCTTCCCCTCCCATTTTAGAAAAGTCTATAGGATATCTATACAACATTCAAAAACCTTCGTTCTATTATTATTTTTTTTTTATCAAAAAGAAGAAGAAGAAGTTAGAATTTCAACAGTAATTTATGTATTAAAGCAATTCTATAAAAACTGATAAAATATACTTTTCAATACAAAAAAAAGAAAATAATATTTATCTAGAGCAGAACTTGGTGTCTACTATCGCTATCAATCACTTAGTGATACAAGTGATATTTTTCTTTTTCACCTTTATAAATTCTATTCGGAGCACTTCTATTAATGCTGTCTTTACAGGAAACATAAAAACTTTGTTCTTTTCATCACTAAACCCAAACATCGACCGTATCTACACACACTTTCGGTTTTCTTACACAGTTTCTTGATACTAAGATTGTCGTTTTGAAAGTGCTATAACCAACACTAAAAGATAATTTACTTGAGTTCCAGCTGGTCAATATACCATCAAGTCACTTCATTTCTGAACCTTTTATAGATTGTAGTACCGTCTATTTGTCTGCCTTTCGGGCAACTTGGTAAATGGAAAAGATACCTTTTCCTATCGATACGTATGATGGAAAATGTGTATAGTACAGGTGGCTTAGCCATCAAACATAAATTATATCTTTTATACTAGAAACAGACTCAAAATATATATTTTTTTCTTTAAAAAATTTGACATTTCTTTCGCATATAAAACAATTTTTTCGATAATTTTGTAAAAAAAAAAGAACAAGCAAAAATTATTGTGACGATGTCATAATAATTTTTGCAATTTTAATCATATTTTTAATTTCAAATATATGCTTTCGATCTCAAATTAGTAATGTCTTGCCCCTGTACATCCTACTTTACCTGATAACAACAGAGTCATGCCGGTCATCTATGTAACTCCATTCTGTGGAAAATTTTTAAAATTGAAATCACATGACTTCTGGTTTAGACCGGAAGTTCGTATATAGTTAATAGAGGCTTCCTTCCTCTAAGCTTTCCATATTTGGTCTCGACTTTAATCTATCTAACACCGTTAGACAGACAGATAGTAGGAATTTATAGGTCTACAATTTTTTCAAATTGTAGTCCTAAAAGAACAGAATTGTGGATAATTATACTTAATTTTAAGTCACTTACAGCTTTTTTTCAAATATTTTTTAAAGCTTAGATAGAATTTTATTAAGGAAGGGTTGTCCTAAATCTATTATTGTAACGATTAATGATACTCTTGCTACGTTAACAAAGAACTAGGGAAAAAAAGCTATTTTATCACTAACTTAACAAAGAAAGAGAGTTGAAAACATTATTTTTAACATTGAAAAGTCGAAACTATAAATCTATTCTGTTTAATTCTTTTGAAGAAATGTGAAGCATTCAGCCTTGAGGGTATCTACTTGATATTATTTGTTACGTTGGCATACATAATAAATAACAAAATTTTTCATGTACTGCTTGTAAACTATTAAGTAATTATAAGCTTAAACAGTATTTTTAAGTTGTAAAATATAATTAAAATTAATTTATTTTTATTTAAATATTAAAATATGTTGTAAAATTTACAATTAAAGTTGAATCTTGAAAATGTCAAGACATTTTGTTTTTAAATCCTTTGTGAAAAAAAATATATATCGAAAATTGTTTATAGTAAGTGAAGCAGAAAAGTCAATCTAAGGATCTAAAATTCGAAAACTGCCAACAATACCACTTAAAAAAATGCCATTTTCAATCAAAAATGTGTTCGTACCACTTATTCTACGAGAAAATCCTTATGTCACCGAACGTCAAAACGTCAGTAATGACAGCAAAAATCGACAAAAAAGAAAAAAAAATAAGAAAAAAAAATCCTGTCAGAGGACAATTGAAGAAGCTGGAAAGAAATTTGAACGTTCTCTGCGGCAATATCCGCAAACACTGATAGATTACGGAGATATATCTGTGAAAGGAGTTCTCTATACACACACAAGCAGTGCTTGGCTTGACAATGGTTGAGGCCGTCAGTCAATCAGTGGCGTGAAAGCTGGTGGACCTTGGAGAAAAGGGGCTGGAAACAACCCCTTGTCTGACGATATTTCGTTGACCGGACTGGAGAACCAGATTATCGATGGCCAATGTCACAAGTAATCCTGGCAAACGTTCTTCACTGTGAAAAAAAGTAGACATAACCGAGCTGTACTTAGAAACAAAAGCTTATCTATTTTTTATCCGCATCCTTACCTTCTTTGACCATCATTTCATGTCATTAAGTTTCTAATCGTAGGTTGGCACATTTGTCAACTTTTCCCTTTTCATTTCCGATTCCTGTTGCTTCCTTAATAGTTTTCCTTGGCTCTTCTCCTACTTTTTCTTTTGTATATTTTATAAATCTCCAACAATTCTATACACATTAAACTTCACTTTTCTATACAACAGATAAGTCTGAAGTTTTTTTTTTTTAAATGCTATAAATTTATAAAATTTAATCTTAAAATTACAAAAATAATATACTTTTAAAAAAAAAACAATAAATTCAAAAATTTACATTTATTAAATAATAAAATAATTAAAAATTATCGACAAAAATTCATAACGTGATGTAAATTTAATTATGTAAAAATACTAAAAATTCGTAAAGATTTTTCTTTAATTACATTCAATAATTTAATTTTAATTCTTTTTAAAACAATCGAAAAACCTCACGTAATTTAACACGTGACATAATTTAAATAATATTTATAAAAATAAATAAATAAATTGAATATATTAAAAATAAAATTTAAATTTCTATATCATAAAAGTAAATATGTTATATCTTATCTATTTATCTATATCTATATATAATGGTTTAAGGATAAGAAATAAAATTTGATTTTAAAAAATAATTTATAAAAAAAATTGTAAATGGACTATAAAATTTACATTTTACTTTTATAAAAGGTTTGAAGCACGTAAACATTTAAATAAAATTGATTTAAATGTGAATTTATTGTTCTTATAACATACGAAAAAAACATTAAATAACACTGTGTTAACACATTAAATAAATTTTATTTATTATATTATATAAATCGAAAATATTCAATTTATTTTCGCTACAATTTTCAATTTTTTTTTTAAGTTACATTAGCTTTAATCTCACCAAATTTTTAAAACTATTTATAACTATTAAATATCAATAAAATAAGTTATTTTTGAAGATATAATAAAAGTTTATATCAATTTTTTTTATTGTTTCACATATAAAACAACATAAAAAAAAGTTTCTGTCATTAGATTAAAAGTTAACTTTCATGGGGAATATTTGGGACATAACTGTATAGTTAGAGATGTATCTGGTAGAAAGTATGAAAAGAATGAGCTTAAAAGCCCTAAATCTCTACATAAGATTGTCAGTCATCAGTGTACACTTTTCCTTCTTTATATTGCTGAAAGTGTTGTTCGTCGTCCGGATTCCATCAAAGAGATAGTGATATTAGTTCAAGCCACATACTGTGTAATGGAAGAATTGGAGTGCATTAGTGCATTGGTGCTTCAAGCCACGGCTAGTCTCTATGTTTGACTGCAAATATAGACTATGTCTCCCATGTTCTTGCCCTGCCAACACTGTGGTCTACTTTGGAATTAGGCATTCTTTGGTAACAACAAAAAAAAAAGTGCACTTTCGTCTTCCATAAAAAAAAATATATTAAATAAATAATACCTTTTTTTTATGTTTCTTGTAAAAATGGCTCTAAATAAATCAGTAAAATTCCTTCTTTTTTTTTCTATTATTTTAAACGTATTTAAATATGTTTTGTTATTAATATTTATCTGTAATTTAATATGAATAGATAGGAATGTAACAATTTCGTGCTTTATAACCCTATACACTTCATAACAAAGAGATGGATTTATCAGTAAATTCATTCCTCTACTTGAAATTACTACTAATAATTATAAACTTATCAAATTTATCTCAAAATTCCATTAATTAGTTATAATGGCACTTAATTATACATAGATATACTGTATATGTGCGGAAGTTTATTTATTATCAATGTCTGCATTCCATCGAATCTTTATTGATTTTCGAGTAATGAATTGATGAAAAGTATCCCTAAGAGGACCGAATTATAATAATATATAAAACGAGAAAACTTAAAAAGTTATTTATACATTCTCTTTCAATGCATAAATTAATTCGAAGAAAAGAAAAACGTAGCTATGCTCACTTTAAGTAAACTTATATATATAACTTATTGAAGTTTACAAAGAAAATTTTTTAAAATATTGTTTTATAATAAAAGATATATATAAGATTTCAATATTGAAAACTTCTGTAAACATAGACATCGTATGATGGCAAACAGTTTACAACACCAAGATTGAATTTCAATAAATGATAATGTAGAATGGGAGGAAAAAAAAACAAATATAAACAAGCTTTATTTTAAAATCCATTTTTTAAATCTAAATACATATAAAAAATTTTGTATATTTTTGTACAGTTTACAATATAATTTTTTCTTAATCTGCACAGTGTCATTAATTTATTAAATTTTAATTAAATTAAATTTATTATAAGTTCTAAAAACATAAAAATGTTCGTGTTTATTATTTAAAATTCCATTTTCTTATATATAATAATAACAGACATTGATCTCTCTTTTCTTTTTCTATTTTAAGGCGTTGTCTATTTAACTTTAATCTTAAAGAAAATAGAAGTAAATATTCAGTTTGAAAATCATCTCACAACCTTTAACTTTTCAATACAACAGTTAGCTTTTCAATTTATAAGATCTGAAACTCGTTCTACTACATCTTATTTACAAGAGACGAATGAAGAATACAAAAAAAAAAGGAAAAAAATTCTTCTGCATTTGTATTCACTTCGATAAAGATGACTTCAATCAGAATAACCGACAAACAAATCACCGAATCGATTCTTAGCTTAGAAAAAGGATGTTTGATAAGAGAAAAATTCACTCCTCATTGATACAGTTAAGAAACTAAGGAGAATTTACTGATTATAATTTATAGTATGTTCTGATTGTGGTAAGAGCGGATTAGATAAACTAATAGCCAGTGACGTGAGTGAACTAATTACTAGTAAATTTCTACAGCATTCCATTCTGCCAATTACGTCAGTTTTGATGAGAAGTGTTTCAGAAATTACACACTATCTACGGACGATTACATCGTTCCATATTTTAGAAACGGTCAGTACGTTATACAATCAAATATCAAGCACACACATTCCGCTTTACCTCCATACAAAAGGTCACGCTAGAAAGTTAAATGAAACTGTAACGGCATTAACTGAGGATTTTATCACCTATTTTATTGCATACTGCATAATCGTGAACATTTTATAAATTTCTAACTGGTTATGGCTGATATAAGAAGAAGAAGAAGAAGAAGAAGAAGAAGGAGTTTGATCGATTTTTTTCCACCCTCTCTTCTCTCCCTTTCTCTCTTCTACTCTTTTTTTTTAATGGCAAATGTATAATGCTAATTTTAAACTTTATGTATTTACGTATATTTATAATAAATATATAAACTTAACTTATCTATAAAGTGTTATCGTTTGTATCGTCAATAATAAACCTTAATGTTTCCAGATTTGTTTAGTTAAATGTATCGTCGTTTGTTTTTTTATGTTCCGATTCCGCTACATTGAAAAATCTATAAAGATAACGTATACGTGTTTATAAACTAAAGTAATAAACTTTATCTATTGTATAAACTTTAACCTATTATTATAAAAATATAGAACTTTATATAACTACTTTGATAAATAGCTTAAAATAATGGTAACATTCTTATGATGTATCCTAGTTTTATAAGGTTATCCTTTCAATTTTTGATTAATGTTAAGCATTTAAAACATCAATTTTACAATTTTATGAAAGATTATTAATAAAATGTTCTACTTAAAATACGAATTCTCCTTAAACTTTCTTCAGTTGTATATTAAATGGTAACTAAGAATTCTCCAATCGATGGAGATTGAAACCTTCGTTCTATGGATAGAAACATCTATTTTAATTCATTCTATAAAGGAAAATATATCATCTATTCTTGAGATATTCTTCTATATAAGAACTATTTTGTTTTACTATCGATTATCAGCTTTATCGATAAAGATAATCCTTCGATAACTTATATATTAACATCGTTTCTCCATTAATATTCATGATAATGATTATGTTTAAATATTATAATGTAGTCTAAGCCTTAAAATTTCCATATTTTTCTATAAAAATTTGAAGAAAATTTCCCTATATAAACTAAGAAAATGAAAGCCATTTCAATAAATCCTCTTTTTAAAACTATCAGAAGATGCGGGATAATTATTGTTTATGGTAAATGACACGCATTTTACACTTGTTTTAATGGAATAAATACATAAATCACGAAATTAATGAATGAGAAAGTAAGAAGAGAAGCTTCTCTTTTGTTGATAAATCCATTATCCACCTTTGTCAGTTCACCTGAGACTTTATCGATAAGTTCTTATTGTCCCAGGTGAAGCCGAAAGTACTTATATCTGTTGGTTTTGGTCAAGTTAATGGATAGTCCATAGTAACCATGCCAATTAAAACTGCATTCTCTGTTGTACTTTTTGTTAGTAGTGACTTTTATTATTAAATATATATATATATATATAAACTACATTTTTTACTTCTATTATTCAACTTATTAATTAATAAAAAACAAAATAATTATTCCTTTTATTAATTATAGAAAAAAATTAAAATTTAAAGTATTAATAAA
>NW_019385269.1:220805-222393 GCF_000671375.1 Centruroides sculpturatus
TATTTATTTATTTATTTATTTTACTATAAATAAATTTAATAAATAAATAATGAATTTATTTATTTATTATTTCATTATTGTGTATTATAGAATTAATTTAATTGTAAAAATATATTTTATTTTAATTATGAAATTTTCTACAATTAATTTTATACGATTTTTTTAACAAAAGTGTATATCAGCTATCAAATATTTGCGCTTAAATTTCCCTTTGTCCATAAGAATCTTTAATAAATAGGCAATTATAGTAACAAGTATTCAACGCCATTCTAAATTTTAAGGTCTTCAACGGCTATTCAACCCATTACCAACAATTCTAGTATCGTCTTTCAAATGAAAACATGACGTTATCTAAAGCTATGCAAAGTGAATTTTAAAAGTAGGAATATCCACAAGTCTTTTCAAGTGTTTGAATCCAGCAAAAGAAAGGAAGAGAAAAAAAAAAAAGTCTTCAACATTGAATATAGATCAATTTCTCATTCCTTCTCTATTCAACAAATTTCCATGAAATTTTCTCTCATACATCACGACGTGATACATTATAGAATTCGTGATGAAATCTTAAGACTTCCTCAAGCCATTTCTCTGTTACTATTGTTGTTGACGGCCTTCTTTAAAGGAGGCCCTATCCCATTGGGAAATGTTGTGGAAAACTTTACATTGGCAACGTATAGCCAACAATAAAACTGACATTTCACAGCCTTACGTCCTCTCGACCGTAAATACACGATGGTTTTCTAAAAGTCTACTTTCTAGAGGTTAAATAGGTTCGACTTTTCCGCATTACATATACGTATTTTTACCCCAGTCAACACTTAACAAACCTCTTAATTTGCACTCGTATCACTCTAGGGATATATTAGGAAGTCTTCACAATTATATACCAACTCGCTAAAGCTCCTAAAGGATCTTTTAAAAAAAAAAGAAAAAAAAAATTAATTGTCATAGTTTCTCTTCTCATCAACTTTTAATGTTTTGTTTCTCATTCGTTTAATTTTTAAAAAAGTGAAGTTGCTTTTTAGTAGATTTAAAAGTTTAAAGAATAAAAAAAAAGAGCATTTTAAAAAGTAAATTAAAAAATAAATTGTTGTGGCTTACTTAAGTATATCATTTATTTAAAAGTAGTTTGTACCCAGTGGAATGAAAGTCACAAAGAAGGAAATTGTAATGAATAATTTAATTATACCATTGATGAAAGATACACACAACATATGCAGTTAAGACCAGAACAAGTTGAAAAACGAAAATAATCAATATTGTAGTAAATTCTAAGATAAATGGCCCCGTGCTCTTGGCATTTCTGGTAACGATTCTATGCAACTACTAACGCAGTGGCACCATCTTTTGCCTTCATTCTAAACTAAATATCGATCATTAATTTAAACTAATTTAATTAATCTACAGCTATTTAAATAATTATTTTAATAATAAATCGTGTAAAAAAATATCTATAATAATTAATCAAATTAATATACAGAAAAATATAGCTTTACTATAATTACTTTTTAATAAATTGTTTAACCAAGTTTATGTATTAAAAAGTAGTCATTTTATTTAATAATTACGATTAATTATTTTAGCATTTTTT
>NW_019385269.1:223459-229309 GCF_000671375.1 Centruroides sculpturatus
TATATATATATATAATAGAGGTTATATTATACAAAAATATTGCATTAACGTTTTAAAAAAATGCAACTACTTTCATATTTCTTTAGATAATAAATTAAATTTTTATGGAATACCTTTTAAATTATATAATTTAAGAAGGGTTTTATAAGAGTTTTACAAAATTGCTCCTCGTAGAATTTAAAAGTTATAGATGAACTATTCATTATTCTTAAGTTGAAAGATACTTGGAAGGAAGAGATTTTCATTCGAAATTATCCTACCATAAAGAAGAGTAAATCTTTTTTTTATGGTAGGATAGTTTACTTCTATATATATATACACTTTAAACTCTAACATAAAGCAAAAAAAAAACTAGTTTTATATTTTACACTATTCATTTTTCCTCACAACAGTTATCAATTTATAATGGAATGTTTCATCGATCCAGACGTTAATTTATATATATATATATATTTTTTTATAATTAAAAACATTTACGATTACTTATTAAAATATTTCTCTTAAAAATTCGTGTTTTAATGTATATAAAATTCATTTTTTTTAATGCTTTAAATACGTCTCGTATATCCTGTTAAAGTATCAAAATGTTCTTATTTCGTGACCGATTTTATGATATTATCACGATCGAATGAATTATCACTATAAGTAACATATATTGGAAGGTTTGAAGAGAATTTTATACTTAATAAACTCGCATACATTTGATAATTTAACACGAAAGATGCGCATTTCTCATTATAGAAACGAACGTCTTTCGTGTTACACTTTACACGAAAATTAAATATAATATTTTCTTTTTATAAAATAATAATAATAATAATTTATCGATATTTTTAAATATTAAAAATTTATTTTTTTTAAATTTAATTATAAACTTTTTAAAAANGATGTAATAAAATGTATTAATTTAGATAAATTAATAACCTTCCTCTTTTGCACAATATAAGAGGGAATTTTATACAGGGATGGGGAGTCAGCAGAAAAATATACGACTCTGACTCGGTATTTTTTAAAATCAACTTTGACTCTCATAAAAAGATTTGACTCTTCAACTCCTGACTCCAACTCCCCATCCCCGATTTTATATGCACCTCAGATTACATAAAAGAGATCTTTAAGGTTTATCATACAATAATATCAACTTGCCAAAACCCAATGTATTGATACAAAGCCAAATGATCACCATAATTAACCAAGCTATTAATATGCTATAATTAATAATTAGAAACTCAGTATTTTGGTACTAAAGGTAGCTGTTAGGTCGCCATCTCTTATCTAAACTAATAATTATAATAATTTATTAAATAGTTCCACTCTGGGCTAGTTTTCTTCCATAATGATCTAAATTATTTAATAAATTATTAAATTGTTATAATTATTACGTTAGATAAGAGATGGTGCCTAATGTCTACTTCTAGTACCAAATTACTTAATTTCACCATATTACTATCCTAATTAATTACGGTGATCCTTTGGCTTAGTATTATCGTACAATAAAGTACATTTTATATGCTTCTTACTGTATAAGATCTAGGACCTAGTTTGTATTGGATACTGTTAGAGTAAGTAATCTGTGTAAAATTTAAAAGCCACAAGACATCTTGTCTGTAGGAAGATTCAAAGACAAAGGTTAAACTATATAAAGCATTTTATGATCTTTTCCAATAGAATGCATGGCATTTATATTAAAGGGGTTAACTGTTTTGGAAGGGCAATAGAATACTGCACATCTGGAGAGCAATTTACATAAAAAATTGATCATACTAATATATATCAAAGGTGGCAATATATAGTTTATAACCAGAATCTCTACAGATTTTGAATACTGGACCAAGTGTTGATGAGCAATATATCTTTATATGCATAAGGTCCTAGAAAAAGTCTAAGATCCATGTCTAAAGTGACCATTGATTGGTGGCATTTGAAAATAAAGCTATGGTCTTTGAAAACATTAATGTGTAAATTATACAGACTCTTAGAACTTATAAGTTATGCACTTTGATGCCTTAACCAATAATGATAAAAAGTATATCTAATGGTGCAATGCAGCTCTAAATGAGGTGGTTGGGACATTATCAGAGTTGTAGGCCATGCCCATACAAGTAAAAAAAGTGAAAGAAATGAACCAATGGTCTATGTATGACCAGTCATAAGATACCGTATTATGTTAGAGTTGACAAAGGAATCCAACCAAGTTTCTCATATAAAACAAGTTTAATTCACAATTCCCATTACAACTGTAAATAATCTCAACAAATATTTAATGCAAAAACCTGTGATGCCTTAACCTGTATTAAAACTAAAGGAGAGTGGAATAAGAGGAAAAGAGGAGAATGACAAGAGTTATTTGGCAGAGGTACCTCAAAGCCCAAAGTTGTAGGTGGCAATGTTGTGTTCTTTGGTACCATAAAACAAGTATATATATATACACTTGTTTTATGATATGGTACCAAAGAACAGCAAAAAGAATTATCTGATATCATATACATATATATATATATATATTATTAAATCAGTGTAGACCGCTTCAAAATAAATTTTTTAATATACGAGGAATAATTTATTTTAAAAAGTACATTAATATGTTTATTAATATATATTTTATTTACAGTTAAAATACGTTAAATTTTATTATAAAAAAATCTTATGTTCGGATATAACGCATCTTTCTCCCGCAAATAACGTAAAAATTAACGTTACATTGGTTAATTATAGTTAATGAATGTATCAATTATTAACGGTTAATTGCTATCAATGAGAATCTAGAAGGAATAGAAGCAATCTGAGAATTTGCTTCCTTAGAAAGTGTATCTATCTCGATGATTAATCCAGGGAATGGCATCTCGTCTATCGTACAACTTCTGACATTCGGCTATCTTCACCCGACACTATAAGAAAGAAAAACTGGAAATGATTCCGGAGATGAAGGATTTCTTCTGTCAAAGAAAAGAAAGCAGATAGAGTAGGGCACACAGTAACTCATATCCACAGCTTCAATAGTAACGGGTAGATCAAGTTGTGGATCAGATTTAACCTTATAACAACAGATGTTTCTGACGTCCACCGGAAAGTTACTTCAGCACACTCCAATTTTCTTAATGGTTAAGCCGCGACTGGCTAGCAGTTGGTGACAAATAAGTCACTACGGACCAATTCTTTGTCTTCTCGTATCTACTTGCGCTTGGGTCCACCAGGAAATCAAACAAACAAATAATTTGTCCTACAACAGAGAGGGAAATAATTCTGTTTATGATATAAACAACATTACTTTATGTTATTACAGAAACGTATCTTTCTCTATAAGTTACTTATCTCTCTTATCCTCCTTCTTTAAAGGTAGATCCGGTGTTTAACCATCAATTATAGATTATATTTTAATAAATTAGATTTATCGTCTTGTAATATCGGAAAAATAATTTCAAAAACTGATTATATTTATTGTTATTTACGCGTGATACCTATGAGTTATAACGTTTAAACAATAGAAAGCAACGTTCGATATAGGTAAAGAATTGCTTCTTTTGTTAATGTGATTAATTGGCCTTATCCAACTATTTCATCCATTAACGTTACGTCAAAAATGGCGAATTAATACTTACTCCGTAAACAATTTCTGTTGGTTGGGATATCATTTTACAAATTGCACATAATATATCTTCTGGGATGAAGAGGAGAAGTTACTGTGGGTGGCAGACGTTCCTTTCTTCTCTTTGCCAGAAAGATACAATCGTCTATGTGAAGGTAGCAGTTGTTACGCCAGTGACGATAGCAGCCATTGAACTTCCACTTTTCAATGGATCGTTTGTGTTGCCATCAGAGTCTCTCTTTGTGATATACCTTAACATAGCTCTGAGTTTAATCTTATAAAAAGGGGCGATAATGATGTAAGGGTGTAGACTTAAAAGTAGAGATTGTTATCGCTAATTTTTCCCTTTTTATCGATTTATACCCTATCTACGCATTACATGTTATAAATACGTGTGGGGTAAAAAAATACATCGCGTAAAAGTGAATTATAATGATAAATCGAGACCAAGATACACTGTACGAAATGATAATGGGAATTTTAAATACATTAAGGGATGTGCCTACAGATGTAAGATATATGAATCTATACAAAAGATATCTGAGCCATAAAGATAGAATGTATTATAGAAAAATATATAACAATAGATATAGATCTATAGAAAGATATATATAATCAGAATCTTTCTTTGTGATAAGGTAGGCACACCGTAACATACAATTCTACACGAAGAGATGATAAAGTATTGAATTTAAGCTATCGTCATCATTTTTACACATATAATAATATCTTTAATATAAAAATATATATTTATTATAAGCATTTTTACTGTAAAACTTCGTCACGCGTTATGAAATTTCTTCTTAAACAAGAAACCACAGCTTATAATTCAAGAAAATAGATTTAAAATGTTTAAAAATCACGTGACTTCCGGTCCAGATGGGAAGTCCGCACGTAGATAATCGAGGGATTAAGCTTCCCATATCTGGTCTCGATTTTCATCTACATAACTCCGTTCTCGAGAATAATGAAGGACGGACGGACAGACGGACGACAGCAAGAATTTGCAGGTCTTCTGCAGTCAAAAAATATTTATATAAAATACTAAATAAAAAAGAATCAAGAATATATATTTTTTTCTATATATATATATATAATCCATTATTTTCTATTTCCAATTAAAGTATTTCTGTCTACAAAGTGTGAAATATTGCTTTTCTTTTCACAAGAGATATTATTTTTCTTTATATAATTACAAGCTGTCATCTTTTCTTATTTTTTTATTATTATTTTCTTCTTCTTCTTTCTCTTCTTCTTTCTCTCCTCTTGCAATTCTCATCTTGGTTGGTTTCAAACTAGATTCTTGTCCCGAAAGATGTCAAATAGATCGATGGCTTCGAACTTTAGCAAGTTGCATCATTCCGGAAAATTAAATGCTGTAGATACGAATGATCGGATGCAGTATGATGTGCATCACATGTAATGTCTATCACACGCAAAGTGTCTAGTCACGCAACTTCTCCTCTCCTTCTTCTTCTTTCTCCTCCTCTTCTCTATGATTTCCTGATGTTTCTCAACTCAAAACTTATAATTACCTTATTTCTTTGACTGTATAAAGTGAAAATAAAAAGAATATAAATTCCTCTTTCTACAAATTTTATAATCAAAATGCAATTCTTGGAAGTGTATATACAAGTATAAATCAATTTTACCAGACACGCGAACTTCAAAGTGAAAAATGTGTATTAAAAAAATAATAATAATAATAAATTGATTTTATTCCAGAAAATAATAAAGTAATTATTATTATTATTATTATTAAAAGTGAATAATTTATAACTTATAATGTTTTTATTTTTTTTTTTATTTTTGCTTATTTAATTTTATTTTCTATTCCAAAGTAAAAAATTTAATTTACTTCTCGTAATATTTATTTTTTAATTTTATTTTATAATGATTATTTTTATTTATGCTTTTTTTTTTTATTAAAAAAAAAGTCTAAATCTTTATTGTGTACATTTTTTTAGTTTGAAATCGGAACGAAAGATGGCGACACTAGACGATTTTTCTTGCCATTTACCAAAAATATACACGCCATTTACCAATCACGTAATTATAAGTAATTAATTATAATTAACGCTTATTAATTATTTAATAGTTAGTTGTTTTTTTAAATAATTTTTAAACTGAAAAAAATACGTTTTTATTTACAACTTTTTATGTATAAAAAAAATGTTTGTATTATGCAAATATTTAAAAAATTTAAGAAAATATTCAGCAGTTTATATTATAAATCACTTTTCACGATAGATTAAAGGTGCCAT
>NW_019385269.1:229531-231154 GCF_000671375.1 Centruroides sculpturatus
TTTTTTTTTAAAGTAATTTATTAAAAATTATAAATTTTAATTATTTTATTTGCATTTATTAACATTGAATTCTGTGTATTATCGATCTTGTTATTCAGAATTTTCCGAAATTATGCTTTTAAAATATATATTTAATGAATGCATTCTTGGATAAAAGATTCATTTAATTACTAGAAAGCATCTTTAAAAATAGAATTCGGAGTAAAAGAGTTGAAAAATATTGATTTTTAAAATTATATTTTGGGCTTTTCGTATGAAAATTATTCTGTTTATACAACCAGATTTATATTCTATAACAAATAAAATTCGTAGAATATTCTATCTTATTGTTTCTTCATATCTGTCATCCTTCACTTTCATCCTTAATCTTTCCTTTAAGCATCCTATTCTATCGGTTTAATACCATTTTCTTATTTCTCTCTGCAGTTAAATTCCCTAAATATTATAGTTTTTATTTATTTAAAATATCAAAAAGACTCTCAAATCATCCTTTATATTCTCTTCCTCACATCTTCATTATCCTTTTCTCGAATCTTCAACTATTTCTCTAACTCTCCTTGCAATTAAATTCTCCTTAAAAATTATTTAAAATATCAAAAAAAAGATCTTAAAATTACATTTCTATCATCCAACATTTCTTTCATTCTGTATCTCTATCATCCTTTTCCTTCATCTATTGCCATTTCTCTAGCTCGTTACTCCGTTAAATTCCTTAAAAACTGTGCATTTTTATTAATTTAAAATATCGAAAAGGCTCTTAAATCAAATTATTTTACGATCCAACAATTCAAGTGCTCCCCATAAACACTTTAATCAGGAAATTTTAAACAGGTTACAAACACTTCTTCCCATTTTTACCTTCTGTTTCTAATGCTAGAAAAATAAAAACCCTTTAGATTTATAGAGTCGAAACATCTTTAACCTTCCAAGAAAATATATACAGAATAGTAAAGGTAACACTCAAGACCTATAAAAGCAAATGTTCATTTAGTTTCTGATTATATCTATTAAACAGTAGATAAGAGAGAATTTCCATAGAAGGCACGAAAGACATTATTACTGTCTCTTTACTGTCTCTATGTAATTAAGTCTGGTGCATTTAAAATACGTGTAACACGTAGCTTAATTACATCCCCTAATGAGAAAGGTTTCATTGCCGATCCACAAGTAATCATACTCTTCAGGAAGTCATTTCTCACTATTCCCAGTAGTCATGACTTTAACTAAGGTCATGTTCACCATCTATTTTATTTAGAGGTCATCTTTAATCCCTAACGATCGTACACTTTGGGAAATATGGTACCAAATGACCATCTTTAAACCTGGATCGATATTTTTCATTTATTGTTTATTAATCATGCGTTTAAAGGTAATTTATCTTAATTGAAATTAATAAATTGAAAGGATTATTTTTAATTATTCTATAACTAATTTACACCACGATTTTATTAATATTTTCTACAATTATTTTCCTAATTAGTCAATAAATAAACGGGTAAAATATCGATTTTTTTCTCATGAATTTTCTACAATAAAATAAATTTTTAAATTAATTATTATATAATTTTTATTATTACTTAAAATAATTATTTAGAGGTAACGATTCTATGCAACTACTAACGC
>NW_019385269.1:233241-254940 GCF_000671375.1 Centruroides sculpturatus
GTCAGGATTAAAAATTAAATTAGATTTTTTTTAAAAAAAAGTATTACATAAATTATTAGAAAATAAATCTATTTTTAATACACTTTTTAACAGTTTCTTAAAGCAAATAATGATGAAAATTATTTTTTTAACGTGTGTAAATTATTTATTAAAATTGTTAAATGTAGTATTTAGTCGAAGATATAAAAGATATAAAATTTAAATTGATTCATTAAAGTTTTCAAGCTTGAGTTGACAAGATGTCATCTTCTAATGCTAAATATGTCTTTTAATTTGTTTTCATATCGTGTAACACCTAAAATTGTTTCCTGCTTTTCTGTTTATCATCAATTCAGTAGATAATAGCTACTTTGATAATAGCTACTTTTACATTCCTTTGGCGTAAATATGCCATTTTGCTCCTCTCTCACTCTCTCCAAACATCATTCTTCTCATCATCTGCTTATCTTCTCTTCATGTTCTTTTGTTAAAATTATCTAATATTTATTAAGTTATACAAAGTAACTTTATCATATGAGATAAAACGCTACATCTTTAATTAAATTATGAATTATGATAATTAAATCGACCACTTTTTATCCATTTTTTTCTTTACTTTATGAAGTTTTGAACGTTTAGCGTATAAACTTTTTAACAAAATTTTATAAATATTTAAAATTTTAATTAAGATTTTATAGTACCCGAGATATACTTGATAACTTTTAATTATTTTATACTGTTTTGATAATAAGCATTAATTTGTTTGCCTCAAAAATTAACTTTAAAATTCTTATAAAAAATTTATAACTTAATTTAAAAATTAAAAGTAACATTTTAAATTATATAATTTTTATAATTTAAACTAAATTAGTAATAATTTAATTTAAAAAAAAATTCTCTCTTATCTCTTTAACCTCTTCCTTTCTTCATCCCTTAATTAGGCTCAACCTCATAAAAATTGAGTTTTTAAACTTAAAATTAATTTAATTTCGTTTAATTTTTGTAATAACATAAATATTTTACTCTTAAAACTATTTAAAATATTTTTAAAATGATAATTAAAGTATACATTAATTTATTACTAAAAATTTAATTAAACTTAAACATTTACCATTCGATAAGCAAACAATCATTAATAGTAATAATAGGTATAGGGATTTATTACTAGGATAGTATAATAAACTACCACAGTAATAATGTTATATAGGAAGTTACAGAATGAGGTTCAAATTCTATGATCATTTTAACTCCCGAATTTTAGTTTAAATCTAGATAATAAATCACAGAAAGAGGCATTAAAATCCAGCAGATTGTCACTTAAACGACAGATTTAATGTCGGATTTTAAATTAGTATAATTTAATGCTGTTATATTAACAATCGTACGCGTAACAATACGAAAGATTTTGAATAATGGCCATACGAATATTAAAATATTTAAACATAATTTATGAATAAATTTTATAACATAAACTTAATTATAATTATAATTAATTTATTAATTTTTATATATAAAATAAGGAAGTATTTTTAAGGTTTTGTTTTTTTAATAAGCGTGTTTATTACGTAATAATATAAATAAATATTGTTTTTTTTATAGTTTAAAGGGTGTAATCAAATTTTAAATTTGTATAAAAGTAAGGAGGAAATCCTTTAAAGTAAATTCCATATCAAATCCTTTTATTATGATCTTGTTAGAAGGATTCGCTGAGAGGATTTTGTATAGAAGGTTTGACATTTATCAAGGTGTTGACATATTTCCCTGACGTAAATGTGCTTCTACAGAGTAGATTTTGTAACATTAATATATATATTTTACGCTTCTTCAAATATTTTAATATAAATTCTTTATATAAAGAAATATATAAAGCTTGTTATAAATAAAGAGTTTACTTTAAATTTTTTAAAATATTTTATTTTTATAAAACACTTTCGAATCAATATTATCCTCTTTTTTTTTAAGTGTAGACTATTTTAAGTCTAATGTTCAAAGGCACGTTGATTTTTAAATGGATTTATTATAAGCCGAAACTCGTTAATATAATTTTGGATATTTGTAAAAAAATTAATCATCTGTTGGAGTATAGATGCGATATTCTATAATAATGGGGGTGTATAGAAGGAGTTTTCTGTTTTGGATAGGGTAGAAATTGTTACAACGATACAACGCATCACCATAATTGCTTTTTATCTATCGGATATTGGGGAAAAAATAGAAAACAACGATTTCCATTCAACCTTAACATTTCCTAAGAGAAAGGAAAGTANAATTTCCGTTTAGCCTCTTTTTTTTTAAGTGTAGACTATTTTAAGTCTAATGTTCAAAGGCACGTTGATTTTTAAATGGATTTATTATAAGCCGAAACTCGTTAATATAATTTTGGATATTTGTAAAAAAATTAATCATCTGTTGGAGTATAGATGCGATATTCTATAATAATGGGGGTGTATAGAAGGAGTTTTCTGTTTTGGATAGGGTAGAAATTGTTACAACGATACAACGCATCACCATAATTGCTTTTTATCTATCGGATATTGGGGAAAAAATAGAAAACAACGATTTCCATTCAACCTTAACATTTCCTAAGAGAAAGGAAAGTATTCAATTCCAGGCTAACGGTCCTCGTTGGTGTCGTAGTAGTTGCGTGTTGTCCCAACAGAGCCGTACCTCTAATCTCTTCGACAATAAAAACGTCCCATCAGTCACACCGTAAGAAAGGAAGGTGTCTAGAAAATCCTTGTCAGTAGAAGACAGCGAATCAGCATCGAGAAGATTTCTCCACCAGATCCAACACTGAGTGCCAATGATTGATGACAGAATCGGACGTCAGCAACTACAGATATGACGTCATATCACGTGATGTGGACAACACCTCACAAACGATCCATCAGAGAAAACCAATTGGTTTCTTTTTTTACCGAATTGACATCATCAATCAATTCTTAACATCGACAAACTTCCAACTAACTCACAAACTTCAAATTACTTGACAGCATCATCAAGTGTTTATCTTGTACCAACGGGTGTTAAGTTTTTGAGTCAGGAGAGAAAAAAAAAATAAATAGGAAGGGGAAAAAAAGGAGTAAAATCCGATAATACTTATATCGAACTACACAGAAAAATATCGGTTGTCGTTAATTGGGTTGTAAAGCACTACTGTACTTTCTCTTTCTGCATAGAACTAAAGTTAAGTCATATATCAGTAGAAGTCAAAAGCTTAATCAGTACCGTCTCTGTAGCATTGTTTATGACCAGGTTATAAATTATATTGAAAATTTTAATAACACACATGAATGAATATTAACTTTCAAGGGAGTTAGACGTAAGATATTTCAAACTTTCGATCAATTAGTAGGATAATTTTTTAATTTTTTAACCCCTTTCTCCAATTATTAACATAATTTTTAATTAAAATAATCATTCTTAAATTAAAATCTTCCATATAAAATCTCGAATTTGAACAATAAAATTTTTGAAAAATTTCCAACTTTCGATTAGAAATATCTCCTCTTATATCATAAAAATTTCCATTTTGCTTAATATATTTCATATAATGAATAATTTTATAGCCATTTACGTATAAGTTACTAAAAATTTCCAACTTTTAACTTAAGAATCTCTCTTACTATTATTGTTATTATTAATTTCCTGTATTTATAGGTACTTTACCTCTCCGTAACTGCATAAACGTCTATACTGCTGATAGCTGTATATCGATCGTTTTAACGATCACTTATGAGGTAAAATGGCTAGTTTCCTATATTAAGTGCATTGCGTATTCAGCAAGAATTTCTGCTGACCGAAACAAAAATCATTGATATCATAAAACATATCAAAATACATCAGCAACTGAAGATATATATATGAATTATCCCTTTAGAAGTATCAGATAGATATAAAAACTTAGAAATTACATCGTATAATGTAATAAATGTGGTTATTATCTATCAAGTTATAAAAGAACAGTAAACGGATTTTAGTTATGATAGCTAAAATCTGATATAAAATCTTCTTCGGCTTTTATCATTATTTTATATGACTCAAAAAGTTTCACCAATTTAAGATATTTTCTCTTTGATAAAAGGGGCACGCATTAATTTCAATGAGGATCCATGAGTTGATTTTTGTAAAAAAAAAATAATAGCTTTTAGAACGATTTATTTATTATATTTATAAAAAAAATGGAGGAGGAGAAGAAGAAGAAGTATCTTACGGAGTAGATAAAATTCTTCTTCTTCAATTGTAATTTTTATCGTGATGAAAAGTAAAGAAAGTTTTAAGTAAATGGCTGTTTTCTACGTTACACATTTTCTTTCCAAATCTTTTACAGACAATCGCATTTTTATGTGAGGTTGTATTTTTTGAAAAGTAAGTGCAAACAGACATTATTGACGACGGCGCAATCGCTTTCAGTTTTCGAAGTTAAAGCTATTCACCTTCCTGAAAGAACTGAAACAATGGTCGATATGATCTCGACGATCAATAATTTCTCTCTTTCCTCAAATTTCCTTCCATTTTATGTCCTCTAAGAGTGTGTTTTACGAAATTATTCTCTTGCTTCTTTCAACTTCTAAATGCATCGATAAATACATTTTTTTTTTCTTTCTTCCTTTCTTCCTCCCCTTTTCGTTGATATTAAATTTCATTTTATTTTGTATGAATTGTTGCCATAAAATTCTAAATATATTTTACACCGTTGTGAAAATAAATTATGTTTTTATTGAACGTTTTCTACTTCTTGTAATTTGTGTAAAATTTATTATTATAAAAATAATCATCTCTGGTTAAATTTAAATGTTTTTCCATTGTTAAAAATATATTATATATGTGATTAATTGCGTTTGGGAGTTAGAAAAAANTCTTGAAAAATTATTGAATAATTATATCAATAAAGCATAAAATTGCGAGAATTATAAATTATTATTAGTTTTTTTTTTAAATGACGTAAAGAAATTGTTTTATTTAAATTTTAATTAAATTTATAACGTTATTTTTCTTAAATGTACTAAAATTTAAAGCTTTCTTGGAATTGTCATTAATTTTTAAGAATCATTATCATTTCGACATCATTACAACCATTAAATAAGGATCGATATCGACAATTTGCAATCATTAGTTAAAGATCATTATTAATAAACATTCCTAAATTCACGATTTGAATGTACTATTATGGTCTTAATCTTGTTGTTATTAAATTTGTGTAAACAATTTCTATTTTTTGTTATCAACACTGGAAAATATATTGCCCGGTCGATATCTAAACTAGATCATAAATAATTTTTGATTGATACATTGCGTTAGTTTGGTTGCGCTTATTCTAACCCGCCAAAGGACAGAACAATTACATTAGATTTCCACAAACTTCTTCTTGAAAGGAACTCAAAGAAACGTTACGACAACTATCCAACTTCCCATCTAATATTAAGTTTCACACAATTCATTCTTTCTCACACACAAAAGGTCCGCTCCCAAGCCGTAACAATTCACCCACTTAATTAAAGTGGATACCATTAATATCCCCCGACCATTATCGAGCTGCAGTAGATCTTTGCCCCCTCCTCTTCTCCCCTCATGGTCAGACAAAACAGTAAAGACTACGAGGAAATAGTGAGAGCAAGAAGATTGTCCCCTTTCCTCTTCGGTTGCTATAAATCTTCAATTTTACGACGCCTGCTTGTTCTTGCAATAGCATCGGTTCCTCTACCTTCGTTAAGCCAAATTCTCCCACTCCAGACATCCAAATTAATGATATCCACATATACTTCGCTTCTTCGACCGCACAAACGGTTTTCTACAACAGCCTGACTCATCCATGGAATTCCTAGTTTTAGTGACATGTACCAGGCCACCATCCTAGTACAGATGCTGTGGTACGGACATCCATTGCGAATGTGTCCCATTAATTCTCGGCCTAATACAATTTAGGCGGTAATTCATTTGAAACTTCCGAGCTCTCTCTACTATCCTTATGCTTGTAATTCCATCTGAGAGCTTTTCCTACTATAAATTTACATGGATATGCTATGTGTCCATTAAAATCTGATTTTGCGATGAGAACTGTTCGCCTTAACTTAACGGGAAACCACTTAAATACGAATCCAGTTAATTCAATTTGGTAATGAATGCTAATGCACCAATTGAGAAACGGAGTAAATTGTTGGTTTTAGGTCCAAAGCTTATTTTGTGCCAATTAACCATCTTATTCTAACGCTAGTTATCGAGATTCTCCTAGTATAAAGCTTATTTCTTCCAAGAAAAATAAATAAATTCTTCTTAATATTTATCATTAAGACGTTTTAATTCATTCTTTTTTATTTTGTTTACTTTACAAGAATTGTTAAGATTTATGAAGTGGGTGTGAAGCGAAGAAAAATTAAACTCCTTAATTCAACTTTATAAATGGAAATTTTTCCATCTACATCGAACATCCATCAATTACTCTCACAAATTACTACTTGGAACGTTTCCTAAATGACACTTCACAAAGATGATGACCGAATAGTCAGCATATATAGGTATATATATATTGACTTCATCCATTCTTCCAGAGAACTGAACGTAATTCTAAATTTAATTTCGTTCTGCTAGGAAGATTCCATTTAGAAAAAAATATATAAGAAAAAAAAGAAATGGAAGGAAAAAAGAAGGAGGAAATAAAATAAGAGAAACCAGTATCTTGTTTTACTTGAATTGATTTCCACTTTTGTCAATTCTCCTTTCATGTAATAACATCCGCAATGATTTTTCTATAAGAATGATTTTATGAATTGATGAAAAAACTTTCCATTTTATCGATTTAATGAATAGTATGATAAACCACAAATTGGAAAGGAAAATAATATAGATGTATATGGGAAGAGAAAGGGATAAAATATGATAAATCCAGTAAAGAGAAGAGAGAGTGAGAGGAGCTATTGGAAAGAAAAGCTAATCAGCTAAAGGCAAGCGGTCCATAAAAACGTCTCCAGCGGTGAAAAAGGGGGGGTGAAGAGATGTGTGATATTGTATCATTCGCCAAATGATTTATATGTCAGCGAGGAAATTACATCACTCCCTACGGCATGCAGTATATATCCAAGGTCCCGGATAAAACCCTATACCCATTGTAACGACCTATGAGTCATCAGTTTGGCTGGCAGAAAATTCCTTCACATATACATGTTGCTCCTGCCAAGGTATATAAGCTAGAAGAAGAGAGAAAAAAATATGACAATAAATGCAGGTAAAATGACAGCGATAACATCCCTGGGTACTTGAAAATCACGTACGTTGACGCCCATGGTTATTGGTTTATGTTGAATAATACCTGATGAAGACACAGCACGGAATGATCTTTATACAGTCGTAAAAGGGAAGTTTATAGCTGTAGTTTTGATCTGACTGCTTCAAATTATTTCTACTTTCTTAACTTTATTCGTATTCAAAGTAGTGAAATGCCGGAATCTCCAAGGCATGACTTTTGAATGGTGAATCTGATGAAAAGTGGTAAAGATTTTAGGCTCCAAGGTGGTTATTTCGTTGTAAATTTTGATGTTTTAAACATATTAAAACTGTCTAGAATAATTAACAACTTATTTAATATATTTAAAACATGTTTACAATTAAGTATTTACTCGTTTAATATTCATTTTTAAGGCTCGAAAAGAATTATAAATGAACAAAACATTTCCTTCCCCGCTTTCCTCTTCTTTTCTCTTTTTCTTTTTTTTTTTTTTTTGTAATTCTGTAACATTAATCAAAAGTAACTTTTTAATTAAGTCGTCCCTCGCAGAGAGCGTCGATAGCAATTTTTGTTAATGCTAATAATAACTTTCGAAATTATTGATGTACGTAATGTTTCAGAAATAATAATAGATCTTCATCGAATTATTATTACCAAGTCGAATGATATCTCATTTCCTAAAATCTAAGATGTAAGGAAAGTGTTTCTAGTCAAGAAAAAAAAAAGAATCATAATTCTTGTTACTGACGGAAACGGCCATTATATTATCTTCTGTCTGTGATTATTGTTAGATGTCATCAGAAGGTACCCAGTTTTCCGCTTGACAAAGTACAGCTAGAGAACAAATTTCCCATTAGTCTTAAGTAGCCTGGGGAAGAATTCTTTGTTTCAATGATTCCATCCTTAGAACACTAAAGAACTGCAATACTTTCGCAATAATCAAAGAAACGTTTTCTTTCATTTTCCAAAAATCCACACACTCAACCCATTTCTATCTTTTTATTATTTTCCAATCTGTTTTATTATTATTATTTTATTGTTTATATTCGTGGACGTTTTGTTTATGATGTGTATTCTTTATACATTAAATTATTATCTAAATACTTTGGGTAATTAGAATTTCAATATGTTTAAAATTATCCTTATTTTCTAATGATATTTTAGTAGAATTACTGGAAAATATATTGCCCGGTCNCAAGAAATAATTTTATATATCTTGAGGAAATTAAATAAATATATATAAATATATAGATGAAGCACGATCAGTACAGAAAATCAATAATGTACAGTACTTCTAAGTAAAAAAGAAATATAAACTCTGAGATTCCTTAGAAAAATATATAAGCAATCTGAAATAATATTTATTAAAAATAAGTAATTTAAAAAAATATATTATTTTTCCATTTATAAGGGAATTATATACGATTTTAATTATATTAATCTCGTGTTTATACATATGTTATGAATCGTTTTATTCTTTCTAAGACATTATTTTCATATAAGAAACTTATAAATATATAAATAATACGTAAAATTACAATTCTACTTATTTAAAGTAGTAAAGGAAAACTATTTTAAAAAAGGATCGAAGAAGATCTAGTAAATGTAACGTAGATTTTCAGTGATTTTTCTCGACTCTCCTTCCTTCCATTGGTTGAGACATTTTACTTCCTTTTCTCCAGTTAAATTTCATTTTCTTGTCCCGTTGGATAAGCCGATTACTGGCAATGCTTTAAAATTTGGCGGAGGATGGAAGCAGGTTTAAGTTTAGTGGTCGTGATAGAGTTGGCAGCACGAACTCCTCCCATCTACTAAAGCTTGTTTATAGAAAGGATAGAGAAGTAGTAAGATGGCTTAATGTCATTATATCTTTGGTAAATGAGGCCTTTGCAAGATTTCTACAAATGCATTTAAGAGTAAAGTATGCTAGGTTTGTAGTTCATTTGTTGAATGCTTATATAGAATAGCTTTTAACTAATTAGTTAGCATCTAATGATGGCTGATACAATTATAAAGTTAACGCTAATATGAGTTAGGCGCAAACTTTCTCCAGGCTATTGATTCAATTTAGAGCTACGGTTAAATATTAATTTCGTGATTTTATAATATTTCCATTAATTTAAAAGTAAATAATGTTTGTATCATTCGTGTCTTTTTTTTTATGTAAGAATACATTTTTTTTTCTTTCTTTTGGTAACTTAAATCTATAAAGGGCTTTAATATTTGTATAAAGGCTTTTGAGTGTTTTCAATCTTTAGAAGCGTTGAAAAAAACCATGGTCGAAAATCTTTCTAAAAGCTTTGTGTTTAGAAAAGATTTTGGTCCCTTCTAAATCCTTCTTAATACTTTTTATCTTCGTGATTTTTTATAAAGCTTAAAATGCATATTTTAGAAAAGACTTCAGCATTTTTAGATTATTTTTTTGGATTCATTTTGATCTACAGTTAGCTCAAGATTAATTTTTTTTTCTAGCTTTAACTTAAATTTATAAAAAAAAATATTCTAATAAAATACTGAAACAGAATACAATAGAATATTGTATGGGCTAGTGTTTTCCATATAAGAAAAAATATAAAATTGCGAATTTAAAATTCGTTTACCTTGGAATATCTGAAAGCTACGATGAGCTTTCAAACTCCCATACTTTCAGCATTATCCGGGCATTGGACAATAAAATTCTAAATCTTGTTCAAAATCCTTCTTCCAGAATAATTTTATCCAAGGAAGATAAAAATGATATAAGGATTTATGAAATTTTTCTATGGTATAGGGGTATTCGGCAATAATACAAGAATAATAAAATTGAATGTTTATAACAGATTTATCTTATTATTATTATGGCCTATGTTAAGCAAAATCATAAATATTTTTTTTTCGTATGGTAACTAAATCTTTATAATGCAATAACTTCCTTACTTACTTCTCTTAAAAAAAAAACGTTTCAAGCCACGAAACTGAAGTAAGAGGCAAGTTGTACAGAATACAACAAACTTTTACTAAAATTATAAAATTTAAAATTAATCAAAATTAAGCCAAAGAGTACCATCTACACTAATAGCAAAGTGCAGCACTTAAACTATCAACTTAATTAATTAATTATAATTAATGACTTTCTATTGTAATTACCCGCTGATTTTATCGTCATTGATGATTCTAATTGGATTAACTTAGCAACTCCAGCAATAGATTTAAGAATTAAAGCAAAGAGTAGATTTATCTATCGATCAGTCGGAGTGAAATGTTCTCAGCAAGAAAGCGTATTTAGTATGTGAAAACCTGATTAAATCTCTTTACACGAATTTTATTTTGCATGGTAATACTTCTCGAATCCATAACTTGCCACCTGCTCCACTGCAAAAGACTGAACACAAAAGGAGCTACTTCCTCATTCTCATGTATAGCCATTCTTCTTTTTTCGTCTTATTGTATACACCATTGAAATAATAACAAAGTGTGATTTTTCCTCCCTCTATAGTTTACAAAACTTATAGAACGAATGTAAAATCGATCAAAACTAAACTACTACGAGGACAGAAATTGGAAATAGCATTAAGTCTGCTGTCCATCAGTACATAACCCAGATCTGGTGTTACACAGGCAACAGATCGCCGAGCCATACATCACGACTATGTAATTATAGCATTAGACAGCTACAGACGTCTATTCTAACATGAGCATCGAGTGGCACACGGGTACATCTTCTCCATCAGTCGACTAACGAGGTTACGTGTGGTGCCGTGACCTCTTTCATTAGTCCCATCTCCAGCAAGCCGTATAACTAGTGATCGGTACAGGATACTGTCTGATGGCTGCAATAATCACATCCATTCTATGTATTGCACGGCCTGTGCGTGTTTCCCACCACTTTTGATGCTTTGGGAGTTTGGCGAACCAGTAATTAATAATGGGAAATTGCGGAAATTATTCTTTCCTTCCTCCACTTTTCACACGACAATTTTCATTTGTACAAAATCAATTCTTTCTTATTTCATCTCCGTTAAAAAAAAAAAGAAATAATAATAACAATAAAATAAAATTGATATTAATTTATTGATAATTGTGGAACGATCTCAGTCTACCCATCCATTTTACATCGATTAATTTTCAGTTTAAACATTTTTATTACAAATAAATAAATTTATTGTAAATATTTCTTGAATTTTTATATTAATTTTCCCTTGTAATATCCTTAAATAATCACGTACCTTGTTTTCTTACACGATCCAATTTAATCCCAACAGAACATTTTGTATCGATCACAAAATAAACTGACCAAGAAACAATAACCTGATTGACTTACTCTCTTCGTTCGATGAATGGTCACGTGAATTTCTCTTATTTTTCTCCTTAATTATTATTTAGGACAGTTACGTGATCGTTCCAACATCCACGGTTAGTCACGTGTTGCTTTTCTATTTATTTCACCCGCTTATTATCTAGAGTAGTCACGAGATAGAGTACATTGCACATATTGAGTGATCACCCGATTTACTTGTTTACTTTTCATCGTCATTATTTAGGGTAGCGATATAAGAGATTTATTCTTACAATTTATTTATTATAAGATTTATCACAAATTATTTAGAGTAATCACTCATATGTTTTCTAAAAGCCAAATCTTAAATGTAATTAAGAAATCGTTACTTTTAAATTAAAAAAATAATAATAATAATTGATTGAAATTCTTGAAAAATTATTGAATAATTATATCAATAAATCAACTTTCTAGAAAAGTTTACTTTTATGTTGCAAGCAAAAATCTGCTCGCATTCATTTGATAAACATTACTAATCAAATTGATGAACCTCCACATTAATAAAACACTTTAAAGAGTAGGAGGCAATAAAAGTCTTTGATGGCATCAGGGATCCATTGCAGCATTTGCTTAATTGAGCATGGATAATTTTGAAATGGAGCAATTTAAACGTACCGTTACTATAGATCTTTATTGCTCCTAATCTTTAATAATGTTTCATTTTTTTATTTATTAAAGTTCATTTTTTTAAAAAAAAATTGTAATTAAACTCTTGGAGGAACAACACTAAAGCTCGATATTTAACGCTTATCTTTTTACAATAAATTGTGTGCACTTTTCTGTAAGTAATGCTATAAAGAAATATGGTAAAGCTTACTAAAGTTAGTATCTACATAGTAAAATTAATTACTTTATCTACCTATAACCGGTCTTTGACTTATTTTTATGTTCAAATTATGTACTTCTTCGACATTTTTAAGTATTTTAATTCTAAATTTGTTCTAGATTTCATTTTGAATTATTAATACTTCACTAATTTAACTAAAATCGGACTATAACGCGCAGCACAATTGGGTATGAAAAATTGCCAATAACTAATTTAGCATTCAATTTTTATTATTATTTTTTTTAAAGTATGGCTATTTCTAGAAAATTTATTAAGATATAATTAATTATTTCTCATATTTATAGTTATTTTTATGTGTATTTATATTAATGAAACTTGTTATTAAGAATATTTTTCATTATTAAAATATTTTTTGAAAAAAAATATAAATTTTATAATTCTTTAAAACATTTTTTTTTACTTAAAATTTTATTTTTATTTTGTTAATAGTGACAGAAACTGTTAAAGAATTTCAAAGTTATTGCATTATAATTTGCAGATATAATTATTAAATATAGCACGATGTAAGTAACCATAAATTAATGTTATTCTTTAAATTATCCATCATAATTATTTTATATATATATATTTTTCCTCATATCTTACGTAGTTACTCTTCTTCACCTACTCTACATATGAGATTCGCCCACATTTTTTTTTTTCCTGTCTTTTCAACACCACACTTATAAAATAAATAAATAATTAAAAACAACAATACCTCTAACATAGAAAAACTATCAAACCTTCAAACTTAACGACTTTTCCAAAATTTATGAAAAATACTACCTCCAGAGGGCAGCCCTAGGTTAAGAACAACAGGAGGAAGAAAAATTATGGTTGAATCAAAATCATAAAACAGAATGTAAAATACAATAGTTTGTAGCAATTTGTTAGCATATGTTGTAAATCTTAGTTAGGGATCAGGTCGGTACTCCCCGGAAATTTTTTATCTTCCAAACTGGTACTCATCACTCATGAGATGGGCTGGGATCTGTCACGAGTGTTGCATAACAGAGACTAAAAACATTTGGGCTCCTCGTCTATTCTCGTATACTAAAGAAATTTAAGCAGCGTATCATTCTCCTCCCTTAAATTTTCAGATTTTAAAGATATATTTTCCTGTTTTGTTTTGTAACTAGAAACGTTTAAAAGAAAAATAATTGCAAAGTAGTCTTTTAATAAAATGTTTTCATCCCTTTAGTTGTCCATTCTTTATTACCATATTTTTAAACATTTATTTTCTACTAGACGTATTATTGTTTTTGGCTCTTTATCGATTTTTAATGCATTAAAGAAATATTTTAAAATTAATTTTTTAAGCTTTATTCATCTCGCAATGGAAAGGTGATTTCCCAGATGAAGAAGATCTCTGGCAACAGATGATGGCATACTCTTACCAACGACGAAGTGAATGATGTCTCTGAACCAACATTGTGCTCCAACTGTGGCTATATTACTAGGGTCTCCCAACTGCCTCGCCATTTGCCTTCAGTCATTTAATCCCCTATATATCTAGAAAGCCATTTACCTCTAATGATAGTGGCAGCAATGTCTACTCCTAGCATGCTCACGTGTCTCAGCTTTTCTTCTAGACATGACTAAACGATTACTCCTTATTTCAACCTTTAGTCACGCCTGGTAAATGTTGATAGATGCATCAATTATCACGTGGGTACTTTTTAAAGTTTCTTTACTTTTATAGAACAAAGTACATTTACATTTTCTTTCTTTTTTTTTAGAAGCGTGCATAATATTATGCTTATCTACAAAGACAATTTTTTTTTCCTTTTTATAAATTAAAGCATATTGAATAAAAGAATGGTTTTTTTATGTACTTTTCGAAGCTGTTTTTGACAATAAAAAATTCGGTTTAATTAAAATTATCCAGATTTTTGGATTTTTCTACCTCATTTTCATAAATTGGCACATTCTTCAACACCTCATCGTTTTTTAATTAACTTGACCATATTTCAGATATCGATCATATCATCAAAAATTCTACAAAATTTCATAATTACTTCACCATTTGAAAAATCATTAAAGAAACTGTAGAGGGGATTTCTTCCATTTCCTACAGCGCTACCCCATCTGCTGTCCATTGAACTGTTATTGACCGAATTCGCCATTTATCAATAATCATGCCACTAAAAACTCTCCACTCTAGATGATAATTAGAAATTTTTAAATTCTTTAAAACGAAGATAATCTTGTTATAAACTTCATTCTACACATTAGATGATGAATATTTTCGACTTTTAATACAAAATACCAAAGTACAATGTAATCATATGACCCCCAATAGTCCCATTTCTTCTTCTTTTTTTTTCCTTTTGTTACTTCTATTCCATTGCACATAACAAAGTTACTTCTGCTTGAAGTAGTTTTTCGTTGTTTGTAGCTGAAGGCTGCCACAAGTTTCTTACTGTCGAGCTTCTAGCAAGAAATTACTAATTCTACAAAAATCTTTGCAACACTGGGAAAAGACAGTCGAGTTAACAAGAAGAAACTAAAGAAGAAAAAGAAAAAAAATGTTAAAAACATTTTTTGGAGAAAGGCTAAGAAAGAAAAAGAATTTGGACTGAAAATTCATAAACGAATCTATTAAGACAGACTTCTTATATAAATTAATTATTTTTTCTTCACTAAATAATTAATTTGTCTTTAGTAATAGATTTAATGATGTTTTCTTTTAAATTTCCTTTTAAATTACTTTAATTTTAAAATATTTTTCTATCTGTTAATAGTATAATTAAGTTTTTTTTAGTATAATAATTGTGAATAATCTTCAAATATTATTTTTATATTTTTCAGAAAATCAACAATATTCAATACTGAATATAAGTTATGTACAGAAGTATAAACAGGATTTAAAATTAAATTAATAATTTAAAAAAAAAAATGAGGGAAAGAATGCAAATTTGAGAAAATGCGATGTACAGTATGATGAATAATTTTGAAGAAGGCATAATTTTATTGTATATAATATTATAAAATGTATATATTTTATTCTAAAATCGATTGAAAATATGAAATATTCGTATATATATTCTATATATGTCTAAAATAATTCTTGTCTGTCTTCTATAGTCTATCTATTATTCAATAAAAAACATCAGAAACCAATTCAAAACAAAATATAAATTTACTTTATTTATACAAATAAATCAATATATAGCCTATATATAAATTCTACTTTTCTTTACGTAAATAACGAAGTATATTGACGAAGAAATCTTTGAAATTTTATAACATTTGAAACTATATTTTCGATTAAATTTTACAGGATAATTAATTAGATTCTATAACTTTAATCAGTAGTAGCTTAAAGCTTCCTATTAACTGTAATAAGGTAATTAAAACATCAATCGAGCTATAGCATGTCTCTAAATATACCCACTTATATCTAATTTAGAAACGATGATGAATTTATAGATAGTTGCTGTATAACAGGTTTGAGTGAGGTAACATTTTATCACAACTATATGCTTATTATAAAAGATGTTTAAGAGCAATTATAACACCTCGTTTTGGTATTAGTTGTATCAACAGCGGGTGATTTCATTCAAATTCCGTCTGAATGCATTAGCAAATAACCTCTCATCTGTGATCGCTTAACCTTATTTAAATTTCAACGTCTGACGCATATTTTAGCATGAAAGTGCTGTTGAGACAGTAGAAGGGCTGTCGATCAATAACACTACTGTTTTGATTCAAAAAACCCACAGATCGATGCCGTCAGTTTGGCTTTAATGATTTTGTCTAGCATTAGTTGGACTGTAATGTTATGTAGAGACAGAAAAGGGGCGGCTGTAAAACAATTATTGATCTTATTATTCACAAACTCTAAATGCGGTTATTGATAAGGATTAAATTTTCAAAACTTATAAAATATATCATTAACGACTTCAAAGAAAAGATGGAAGGAAAAAAAAACAACTATAAACCGAGCAAAATTTATTATTTAAATGTAGAATTATTGTGAAGAAATTGTTATGAATTTGTCACACGAGTTTTAAATGATTTTTTTTAAAATAATATTTATTATAGTAATATTAACGAAATTGCTTTATAAAATAACAAAAGAAATGCTTTTACTGAAAAGGGATGAGAAAATTTAATAACGAAGTATCTATTCAACTAAATCTGATCATCATCACTCCAAGAGAAGCCTATCATTTCAGATTAGATCTTTATGCTATTATCCCACTCTCTATCGTTCGGTTTTAGTCTTCTTGCACTCTCATCCTATTTTTTTCTTGCTTCCTTGATCAGTAACTAAAGGAGAAATGACATTAACACTATAGAACAAAATTAAACATGTAAATAAAATGATTAAAAATTATTAGATCATATAAATCTCACAATATAGCAATTTTAACTTGTAAAAATATATAAATATAATTTAAAACAAATTCTATATTTACTTATTATTGATTCGATGGAAGACGAAGATATTTTTCATCAGTTTGAATCGTTTCGGTTTCTTTAAATCCAACACACGTTTGACTCTGTGACCCTTTCAATGAAGCACATGTTTCAGAAAATTGCTGGCGTAAAAAGAAAAACCTTCTAACCAGCATTCCGACAATTGTGGCTTGTTGGGTATTGAAGAGTGAAGCCACAAGGGAACACACTTTAACACTGGTACAGTTTTAGCCTCTCTAGCCTGTGGTCATGAATAATACATGGTGTCTTCCTTCGTCTCTAGTTTTCCTGCAGCTAATTCACCTAGATAACAAACGCACACCATGCTAAAGCTTTCCCCAAAGGTCAGACAGGAGTCTAGTATCGATTTTCACTACATCGATAGTACTTGGTATATTGCCCCAAGCTAGAATAAGGGTGTGAATCGCTTCACACACGCACAACACCGCTACAACGTTCAATAAATGTTGTCGTCTAGTTGGAAATAGGTCTTTCCTCTTAAAATGTCTGAGAAAGCCAGGAGTCAATCTATCTAAGTGTCTTTTCTACGTTTCTTAAGTAGAAAAACGGGATGGGGATTGAAACGAATTTTCTTTCATAAATCTGCATTTCCTGAGACGGGATGGACTTCCCAGATTTCTTTTTCCTCCTCCAAATGCACTTTACTTTCAATACGTTTCTGTCACCACTCCATTTTTCTCTTATTTTTTTTTTTTCTGTTTTTATTTAAAATATCATCATTCCTTTTACCTTTCAATCTCTACCTCTTATTTGTATTGTAAGATGCTTTAGATGATTTAGAGTAAATGTAAAATGTGCTTTAAGATGCTTCATTTTTGATAAGTATATATAGCAAATATATTAATAAAATAAATTCCAAAACATTTTTCAGCGACGATATTCTGATGAAAAAAAAACATTAAAATATATAGCGTAAACAAAGGTAAATTCGTAATTTAAAATGTTTAAAATAAACTTAATTCCTTTAAAATATTTTTAATGCATTCATAAAAGTTTAAGAAAACTTCAAGAAAATGTAAAATTTATTAATAAATTCAAGTTTTCAAACGTTAGAAAAATGTAAATGTTAGAAAATCCAACCGTTTCACATCTTGAAGCCTTTACACAAACACATTTAATCTCCCTATTCTTCTTCCTCTTCCTCTTCTTCTTCTTCTTCCTTCACCGACTTTCAGATGAATTTATTTTGAAAAATTTAACAATCGCATTTAATATTTGTTTAGTCAATTTTTAATAAATTTATCATTAATAATTGTTTGCTCAAATAATTAAAGAAAAACAATAATAATCACCATATATATAATTTTGAGAAGATAAAGCTAAAGAATAATAGATGATGGCATATTATTGTATGGCAGCTTTCAAGTGCAAAGTATGGTATCAATAAAAGAGGATAAGTTCTGATTTGGTACCTGGTTTGTGTATTGGAGTAGAAAATTTGACACAATCCAACTCTTATCTGACGAGTTTTCTTATATATATTTTTATTATTTGATATTATTATTTTTTTTTATCCCTCTTTTCTTTCTTACCTCCAGTGTGAATTCTTAGACAATTTAAGGATGCTTCTTTAATGATAAAATGGAAAAGATGTAAATAATCACTTAGGGAAATGAATTAAATCTATATTTTCTTTGTTTATTCTTGTCTGTCTTCTATAGTCTATCTATTATTCAATAAAAAACATCAGAAACCAATTCAAAACAAAATATAAATTTACTTTATTTATACAAATAAATCAATATATAGCCTATATATAAATTCTACTTTTCTTTACGTAAATAACGAAGTATATTGACGAAGAAATCTTTGAAATTTTATAACATTTGAAACTATATTTTCGATTAAATTTTACAGGATAATTAATTAGATTCTATAACTTTAATCAGTAGTAGCTTAAAGCTTCCTATTAACTGTAATAAGGTAATTAAAACATCAATCGAGCTATAGCATGTCTCTAAATATACCCACTTATATCTAATTTAGAAACGATGATGAATTTATAGATAGTTGCTGTATAACAGGTTTGAGTGAGGTAACATTTTATCACAACTATATGCTTATTATAAAAGATGTTTAAGAGCAATTATAACACCTCGTTTTGGTATTAGTTGTATCAACAGCGGGTGATTTCATTCAAATTCCGTCTGAATGCATTAGCAAATAACCTCTCATCTGTGATCGCTTAACCTTATTTAAATTTCAACGTCTGACGCATATTTTAGCATGAAAGTGCTGTTGAGACAGTAGAAGGGCTGTCGATCAATAACACTACTGTTTTGATTCAAAAAACCCACAGATCGATGCCGTCAGTTTGGCTTTAATGATTTTGTCTAGCATTAGTTGGACTGTAATGTTATGTAGAGACAGAAAAGGGGCGGCTGTAAAACAATTATTGATCTTATTATTCACAAACTCTAAATGCGGTTATTGATAAGGATTAAATTTTCAAAACTTATAAAATATATCATTAACGACTTCAAAGAAAAGATGGAAGGAAAAAAAAACAACTATAAACCGAGCAAAATTTATTATTTAAATGTAGAATTATTGTGAAGAAATTGTTATGAATTTGTCACACGAGTTTTAAATGATTTTTTTTAAAATAATATTTATTATAGTAATATTAACGAAATTGCTTTATAAAATAACAAAAGAAATGCTTTTACTGAAAAGGGATGAGAAAATTTAATAACGAAGTATCTATTCAACTAAATCTGATCATCATCACTCCAAGAGAAGCCTATCATTTCAGATTAGATCTTTATGCTATTATCCCACTCTCTATCGTTCGGTTTTAGTCTTCTTGCACTCTCATCCTATTTTTTTTCTTGCTTCCTTGATCAGTAACTAAAGGAGAAATGACATTAACACTATAGAACAAAATTAAACATGTAAATAAAATGATTAAAAATTATTAGATCATATAAATCTCACAATATAGCAATTTTAACTTGTAAAAATATATAAATATAATTTAAAACAAATTCTATATTTACTTATTATTGATTCGATGGAAGACGAAGATATTTTTCATCAGTTTGAATCGTTTCGGTTTCTTTAAATCCAACACACGTTTGACTCTGTGACCCTTTCAATGAAGCACATGTTTCAGAAAATTGCTGGCGTAAAAAGAAAAACCTTCTAACCAGCATTCCGACAATTGTGGCTTGTTGGGTATTGAAGAGTGAAGCCACAAGGGAACACACTTTAACACTGGTACAGTTTTAGCCTCTCTAGCCTGTGGTCATGAATAATACATGGTGTCTTCCTTCGTCTCTAGTTTTCCTGCAGCTAATTCACCTAGATAACAAACGCACACCATGCTAAAGCTTTCCCCAAAGGTCAGACAGGAGTCTAGTATCGATTTTCACTACATCGATAGTACTTGGTATATTGCCCCAAGCTAGAATAAGGGTGTGAATCGCTTCACACACGCACAACACCGCTACAACGTTCAATAAATGTTGTCGTCTAGTTGGAAATAGGTCTTTCCTCTTAAAATGTCTGAGAAAGCCAGGAGTCAATCTATCTAAGTGTCTTTTCTACGTTTCTTAAGTAGAAAAACGGGATGGGGATTGAAACGAATTTTCTTTCATAAATCTGCATTTCCTGAGACGGGATGGACTTCCCAGATTTCTTTTTCCTCCTCCAAATGCACTTTACTTTCAATACGTTTCTGTCACCACTCCATTTTTCTCTTATTTTTTTTTTCTGTTTTTATTTAAAATATCATCATTCCTTTTACCTTTCAATCTCTACCTCTTATTTGTATTGTAAGATGCTTTAGATGATTTAGAGTAAATGTAAAATGTGCTTTAAGATGCTTCATTTTTGATAAGTATATATAGCAAATATATTAATAAAATAAATTCCAAAACATTTTTCAGCGACGATATTCTGATGAAAAAAAAACATTAAAATAAATAGCGTAAACAAAGGTAAATTCGTAATTTAAAATGTTTAAAATAAACTTAATTCCTTTAAAATATTTTTAATGCATTCATAAAAGTTTAAGAAAACTTCAAGAAAATGTAAAATTTATTAATAAATTCAAGTTTTCAAACGTTAGAAAAATGTAAATGTTAGAAAATCCAACCGTTTCACATCTTGAAGCCTTTACACAAACACATTTAATCTCCCTATTCTTCTTCCTCTTCCTCTTCTTCTTCTTCTTCCTTCACCGACTTTCAGATGAATTTATTTTGAAAAATTTAACAATCGCATTTAATATTTGTTTAGTCAATTTTTAATAAATTTATCATTAATAATTGTTTGCTCAAATAATTAAAGAAAAACAATAATAATCACCATATATATAATTTTGAGAAGATAAAGCTAAAGAATAATAGATGATGGCATATTATTGTATGGCAGCTTTCAAGTGCAAAGTATGGTATCAATAAAAGAGGATAAGTTCTGATTTGGTACCTGGTTTGTGTATTGGAGTAGAAAATTTGACACAATCCAACTCTTATCTGACGAGTTTTCTTATATATATTTTTATTATTTGATATTATTATTTTTTTTTATCCCTCTTTTCTTTCTTACCTCCAGTGTGAATTCTTAGACAATTTAAGGATGCTTCTTTAATGATAAAATGGAAAAGATGTAAATAATCACTTAGGGAAATGAATTAAATCTATATTTTCTTTGTTTTAAACATAATTTTAATAAAATTTTGTATTGATTTTATGTTTTTATAAATGTATAAAAATTAATTTTATTTGTAAATACACAAAGGAATCGATTTAATGTAGTTTTAATATATTAAAATATGTCTTTTAATAGCTTATAATTTGCATATTTTAATTCTCTCAAAGGAAATTATCAAATACATTAAATTTTTAAGCATAAAAGTTTATTTAAAATAGATTTAAATTAAAAATTGTCCAAAAAAAATTATATTAA
>NW_019385269.1:257020-263819 GCF_000671375.1 Centruroides sculpturatus
TCGTTTTGTACTGGTTTCCTCAGATTTGATTAAATCCCTCATACAGACTGAAGTGAGTCCTTCTCCTAGATCTTCCGTGATTATAGGAGGTCTCTTCCCCCTGCTGGGCATTGCTATGGGTTTCCACTTGCCATTTATCAATGTCACACAACAACGGGGACAGTATATACTCTAAAACCTGGCCATAACCGTTTTAATTCAATAATACCATCAGCAAAATGGTAAGAATCTTTTACAACCTGCACATCTTCCGACATATCTGAAGGCCATCTCTTCCTCCACACTTCAGTATCATTTTACATATATTCAATCATCGAGCAGCTTCCTACATAATATTTAATTTATGAATGCTTTAGAATGTTCAGAAACATAAAGAATTCTTCCAACTTTACCTGTTTCTAAACTCGCATATCTCTGACTGGTCCTATTTAAATTTAATTAACTAATTTGCCGAATGCCACAGTAATTTATCTAATTGTAAAAGCCAAGAAAATAGTACTTTCTTGGCATTTTTAATGTTAATTTCGATTAAAAAAAAAACATGAAAGCACAATAGAGTGAAAATGGTGTAGAGGTATTCGAAACCCATATATAGATGAATTTTCCAATATTAATAACTTTGAAAGTTAAAATGCTATTGAATGGTTTCCATCTCTAAAGTATAGTGGAACGTGAATTATATATATATGTAAAAGAAAAAAAAAGAAAAATGTGCGAGGCCTCAAAAGGAAATGGTACAAACCAAGCCAAAGAAGTTGCATGAAAAGCTTTAGAAGTGCAGTGTGGTTATGCCTGGAAACTGCATGGGTGACACAGTGAGACTTTTCTACAATGACAAAGGCTTGTTGGTGACATAAAAAACGAGTGTCTGTCAGCTTTTTGTAAAAAGGGGAAGCGAGATTTAGTTCCAATCCACAGAATAGAATGCCTTTTGTCGATTTTTATTTAGTCCCCGTTTGAATTTTAAGGTAAAAATCTGTCACGTTATGCGGGATAAGTGAAATAATGATACGAAGAAGGAGAAGAATGAATCTTCTTCTTTGTTATTAATATGAATTGAAATTTTTCTCTGCGGGAGTTAATTTTGTATGGAAGAAGATTGCATAACTTAATATATAGATCTACTTTATTTATATATAATTTATTATAATATAAAATGAGCATTTAGAAAAAAATTCTTTCATGTTAAAAATTTATGAAGGATTTATATAATTATATTAAAAACTTTGCCTTTTATATAAAAAATAAAATAAAGTGCAAAAAATATCGAATTTTCTAATAAATTTAGCGTTATAAAATTATAAATACTGTATTAAAAATTATACAACATACAAATTTTATTTAAAAAAAACTGTAAATTATTTTTAAATAATTAATAAAATTAGCCATGAAGATTGGTTAACGTTTCTATCGATAAAAAAAATGGCCTTTTCAATGTAATCTATGTATTATTTGATCAAATTTTTAGTTATTCTGACACAAAAAAGGGGTGTTAATAAAGTTAAAATTTAATGCCCGTTATCAATACAAGTCAGTTCATTAATTAACTAATTCTATCGACTAAAGAATTTAAAATGGTCACGCTTGAAAAATTTTTCGAATAAGATTTTTTTTTTTTAGAATTTGCTTGGGGAGAAAGTATTGTTTGGCCATTTTTATTTAAATTGAAAATTCTAACAAAAGAAAAGCAGGAGAGGTAGCCGGGGATCAGAAAGAGGAGGAAACATCTGCTCTTTCTCCGCATCCCCCAAATATCTACTCAAATATTCATTTATCTAACTTTATAAGGATAGAAGGGCAAAACGATATATATATTTATTTTTATTTTTATTTTAACTCTTTTAATTTTAATTATCGAGAATTTTAAGAATCAATTTATTTTCTAATCGTTCCCGGAGGGAAAATTGTCTAGAAATCAATCGGTCTCCGGATATCTGGAAATTGGCATGAAACGAGCGTATGAATTGCATTATCCAATTTTATAGGATGAAAAGCGCTGCATCTGGTTTGAATGAATGATTGCCGTTGAAGGCTTCATTAAACCAAAAACTATTGTCCACGTTGCATATACTCGGATGTACCATTGTAGTGCGGTATTAGCGGAGTCATGACTTTACTGGATATAGAGAAAACTTCCATCTTTTCCGCTCTTGCTCTTCTCTACATCCTCCAAATCCCCTTTTGGTCACTAAAGCATAATTGGCTGCGGTGCGCTTGTCGCAACAAAGTGAGTTATTCCTGATAAGCGGATTTCTATGGTTTCCACTTCGCTGCACATAATCGAGTAATTCTCCGTCCATTCTCTTTTCCAACTACTCTGAGTGGATTTTCTTTCCTTCTTTATTCTACCTATAGGAATTATTGCGAATATTCTTCTATGTTTGCACCCATATGCACAGATGAATGATTGTGCATCTGTAGAAATCTATTTCTTTTTACTTGATTGCTAAACATCTATAATCAGTTCATTAAAGAGAAAAAAAACCAAGATAAAGCTAGTTTTATTCTGATTTTTTCTTCTTTCTTTTCACTGAAATTAATAAAACTACTCTTGATTATTTTTAAGTATCGAATTTTTTAATGAAAGTACAAATCTCCTTCACTCTTCAAGGAGAGTGAACAGAAGAGCACTTGCTGGGCTGTGCTTCTCCACAATTTTTAAATCTTGTGGGAGGGGAAAAAAAATGTAAGATTAATCGAAAGGTATTTTATAATCAAGCTTGTTATTCTTGTTAAAGTCTTTCTAAAGAGGAAAAAAATACGAATTTTTTAGTAGTTATCTAGCACAGCGTGGTATTACATTTAATATTTTATAGATAGATATTTTAATATTGACTATATCAGCAATAATTTCAGTATTTTATGACCATAACATTGTTCAGTTTTCAGCATTTTAATATAGAATTTCTGTTGACGAAAGTAAGCCTTAGTTTGTATTATCGCTAAGAATTAAAGCTTAGTAAATGCTTTGTTTATATGTAAAATCAAAGTATTCTCATAGTTCATTTCTAGAATTCTTTGTTAATAAATATATTAACATNTTACTTAAAATTTATGTTATTTTACGACCATAAATGACATAAAATTCGCTTAATTTTCTGGAAATTTTAATCGCCATATTTAATTTTTCTACTACATAATACACATTTAAAGGAGACGATAAAATAAACTTGAAGATAAAGGAATAAATTTGATAAATATCCGAATAGTCAACTATTTAGAATAAGATTTTTAACATCTAAATTTAATAGCGTAAACACTAATTTCGCCTTAATAACGGGGTGTAACAAGATAACAACATTGTCCACAAACACTTCATAAGAAAAAGTATAAAAGTGCGACGTGTTTCGACATATTTTATCTTCTCACCCTAATGACATCCATAAGAGCAATTGAATATTCATGAAGCAGTTTTATAACCAAACTGCTTGATCAAAATGGAAATCGGGTATATTGAAGCCCAGCTTTAAGATACTTTCGTTCTTACAGAAATGAATCTAAACAGTTGCCAGGCTGGTGGTAGTTTTACATAAATTGAAACGGTTTCTGGGTAGTGGGTAGCACAGATAGCGTAGCTAACTCCTTGTGTTTTACGACTATCATACAGCTAAGACCTGTAGGTCAATAGCGGAGTTTGCATAGCTATTTTAACGCCTTGCTTGTTTTTCCAACCTGAAGAAGGGAAGAAAGGAGAATGTCTCCATTCTCTATCGTGTTTCTGCAGTAACGATCGTTAGATCTGGTCCAACATTTCATCTGGATGCGTGAACATTCTCAAAACTGCTGGATATAATGTTTGTTCAGGAAGTCGAAGCTACTTCTACCGGAAAGTTTCTTCTCTTTTTTTATTTCTTCTTCTTCTTCCTTTTCTTTTTTTTTCTTTTTTTAAAGCACCCTGACGGCTTTTTCCAGGTTTTGCCTGCAAGACGAAAAGGAAATAAATGACAAGGCGACAGAAAGAAAATTTTTAAGACTGATTTTTCAATGTATTTACTTAAGATTCCGTCTTGATATTTGAGTCTTGCAAATTGAAACTATGTCTTTTCTTCTAACATGTAAATGTTTGTCGGTAAAGATGTGTTTGATTTCTACTTCGATAGACTTGATTTTTATTATATCTTTTTAATTTCTTGTTTGATTTTTCTTATTATAGTAAATTAATAATAAATAAGTTAAGTTGTAATTAAATTTCTTAAATCAATATCTTTTATTAAAATTTTCTAGGGTATTTTTTCGACTGCCGTACGCATGCTTTACCTTCTCTTTTTTTTATGTGTTTTTATTGAATATCTATATTTTTCCGTATTCATATCATGTGTTATCGAACATCTGTTTTGCCTGTTTCTTGAAAATTGTTATTGATCTCCCTTCATTCATTATTACTTTCTTAGCTTCATTTATTCCACTTTTTTACATTAATTTCGTATTATTTTACATTAGAATTCTTTCAACTTATAGCAGATTTATAATATATAAATTTTTAGTTCAGATTTATGCAAGGAAAAAATAAGAGAATTAGAGCCCAGAGGGGAAAAAATGTAGCGAAAGAACACGTGTTTTTATAAATGAGCCATAAATTACAAAGCGTGGAAAAAAATTAATCTAAAGAATGCAATAAAAATAAAATATATAAGGGAAAAAATCGAGGGTTTTTATAGATATATCTTGCAGTTTAAGCTTTATTTCCTCCATTAAAACCTCTTAGGTTTTCATCACTAGAGAAAGGGAGAAAATAGAAATTTCTCGAACGTCAAATAGCTGACACTTAGTGAAAGAAAGACAAATAGAAGAAGAAAAATCGTGATAAGTACTGTTGAAAATCAGTAATACGTGATCTCTAGCAGAGTTTTATTTCGAAACGGGCTATCGATAAATTGGCACCATTGGCACACTCTCCCAGTACAGTCAGTCACAGCTGTGACGTTGGAGCTTGTGTCCAGTCAATCTGATCGAGAGGTCGAGCGATCGATGCATCAGGTCGATATTTTGTGCTGGAATCCAATAAAGTCTGTCCGGCCAGCACACCCCACTTACACAGGATTGACGCTCTACTGAACTGTAAAAGTCAATGGGCCATGTCACCAGTTTGGCCCTCATTTATCAAGAAAAAGATGATGGGATGTAACAGTTACCAACAGTTTGTTTGTAGTACTATAGTATTTTAATCGGTATATTAAAGTCATTTATTCCGATGGGATATTCATATTTTTAAGAGTAGAAGAAGGAACCGTTTGGGTTTGAAGCAGTTCATTAAACATCGTTTCAAGTGGCCCGAAGAGGATAAGACGACTCGTTCTACTTGATAAAATTGCATCTTTATGGTGTAATTTCCAATTGGAATTAAGCTGTTTGTTTTGCTACACGATAAAATTAATCGAGTAATATAAGTGAAGCAAACAAACTGCGCTTGTTTAGTTATATTTAGCAACAAAAATAGCTTAGATATGTCGGATATAATGACTTCCCATTTAAGGTATTTAATTGCTGCTTTGCTACTGAGATAAGAAAATGGAGTATTATATGTTAAATGCAATATCCTAAACAATAAAAGTGAAAAATTAATTTAGAATATTTGTGTGCCTAACATTAACGTTGCTTATCTTTTAAAAATTACTTGTTTTACAATAGAGATGTACTATTTTGTTGTTGGATAATTATGAAAAGCATTTAATTGTTATATAGAAACGAACCATTCATGTGTAAAGCGATGTGTTAACCCCTTTTTTTTCTCCCTTTTAACGAGATAAAAAGAAGAAAATAAATTATTAAACTAGTAAGGAAGTTGATTAACATAGTAATTAAGAAATTAAATAATAATAAAGCGTTATAAATTATACAATAAGGAAGCAAATATGATCTTAAAGCATTATGAAGGAAGGAAGTATATATAATAAGGAAGGAATAGTTAAGACAAAATAATAATTAATTTCCTTATTTGTCTACTTAATCCCGTATCGTGTCATTAAAACGAGCCTTATATTCATTAAACACATCCAGCAAAGTTCCTTAAAATAATATTAAATAGAATATCAAACTATAAATTTCCAGAAAAATTAATATTAATCGGAAAATACTTCAGTTCTTCATCAAGGCGAAGCTTCATTTCATCAGGTGCCATTTTTATTCCTTCTTATCCCATCTACGATGGGAACTTGTGCATTAAGACGATTGAGTGTGAGACAATTGTAATCCTTTATCAGTTTGCCGAGCTACTGTAATTCATAATGACGTCTTTAAGGAAGTATCCTGAGCATCCCACTCATCATTTGGATGGTTGCTGACAATGTCCTGCCATTCTTCATGTCTACATTCGCCTTAACAGAAAAGGCAGTAAATTTATACTTTACGTTAAAACGGTTATTGCTTCTCTTTGTGTGTTTATCACCAACACTTCGTTTTTTTCCCCCTTCCTTCCTTCATCCTCCTCTCTAAACCTGTCTGATGTTTATGCTACAACCTTGTTATTAACAATATACATTGAATATTTTTCATGATATATTTATGAAAAATTACATAAAAGATTTAAATATTTGGTTATAAATTTAAATAAATGTTCTATAATTAATATTTATATGTATCATTAAAACTTCCTTACTGAGTAAATTGTAACATGTTTAATATCTTTGTAACGTTCTCGGTTAATTATTATTATTTATCTATCCTTTAGATTTAGTTATATATCTTAATAAGTTTATTTTTATTCGAAATAAAATATAATTAAATTGTCTTATTCGTTTTGGTAAAATGGAAAATTTTTTAAAATGTAATTTAAATTATAATATAAAATTAAAATATATAT
>NW_019385269.1:264514-271139 GCF_000671375.1 Centruroides sculpturatus
TCGTTTTGTACTGGTTTCCTCAGATTTGATTAAATCCCTCATACAGACTGAAGTGAGTCCTTCTCCTAGATCTTCCGTGATTATAGGAGGTCTCTTCCCCCTGCTGGGCATTGCTATGGGTTTCCACTTGCCATTTATCAATGTCACACAACAACGGGGACAGTATATACTCTAAAACCTGGCCATAACCGTTTTAATTCAATAATACCATCAGCAAAATGGTAAGAATCTTTTACAACCTGCACATCTTCCGACATATCTGAAGGCCATCTCTTCCTCCACACTTCAGTATCATTTTACATATATTCAATCATCGAGCAGCTTCCTACATAATATTTAATTTATGAATGCTTTAGAATGTTCAGAAACATAAAGAATTCTTCCAACTTTACCTGTTTCTAAACTCGCATATCTCTGACTGGTCCTATTTAAATTTAATTAACTAATTTGCCGAATGCCACAGTAATTTATCTAATTGTAAAAGCCAAGAAAATAGTACTTTCTTGGCATTTTTAATGTTAATTTCGATTAAAAAAAAAACATGAAAGCACAATAGAGTGAAAATGGTGTAGAGGTATTCGAAACCCATATATAGATGAATTTTCCAATATTAATAACTTTGAAAGTTAAAATGCTATTGAATGGTTTCCATCTCTAAAGTATAGTGGAACGTGAATTATATATATATGTAAAAGAAAAAAAAAGAAAAATGTGCGAGGCCTCAAAAGGAAATGGTACAAACCAAGCCAAAGAAGTTGCATGAAAAGCTTTAGAAGTGCAGTGTGGTTATGCCTGGAAACTGCATGGGTGACACAGTGAGACTTTTCTACAATGACAAAGGCTTGTTGGTGACATAAAAAACGAGTGTCTGTCAGCTTTTTGTAAAAAGGGGAAGCGAGATTTAGTTCCAATCCACAGAATAGAATGCCTTTTGTCGATTTTTATTTAGTCCCCGTTTGAATTTTAAGGTAAAAATCTGTCACGTTATGCGGGATAAGTGAAATAATGATACGAAGAAGGAGAAGAATGAATCTTCTTCTTTGTTATTAATATGAATTGAAATTTTTCTCTGCGGGAGTTAATTTTGTATGGAAGAAGATTGCATAACTTAATATATAGATCTACTTTATTTATATATAATTTATTATAATATAAAATGAGCATTTAGAAAAAAATTCTTTCATGTTAAAAATTTATGAAGGATTTATATAATTATATTAAAAACTTTGCCTTTTATATAAAAAATAAAATAAAGTGCAAAAAATATCGAATTTTCTAATAAATTTAGCGTTATAAAATTATAAATACTGTATTAAAAATTATACAACATACAAATTTTATTTAAAAAAAACTGTAAATTATTTTTAAATAATTAATAAAATTAGCCATGAAGATTGGTTAACGTTTCTATCGATAAAAAAAATGGCCTTTTCAATGTAATCTATGTATTATTTGATCAAATTTTTAGTTATTCTGACACAAAAAAGGGGTGTTAATAAAGTTAAAATTTAATGCCCGTTATCAATACAAGTCAGTTCATTAATTAACTAATTCTATCGACTAAAGAATTTAAAATGGTCACGCTTGAAAAATTTTTCGAATAAGATTTTTTTTTTTTAGAATTTGCTTGGGGAGAAAGTATTGTTTGGCCATTTTTATTTAAATTGAAAATTCTAACAAAAGAAAAGCAGGAGAGGTAGCCGGGGATCAGAAAGAGGAGGAAACATCTGCTCTTTCTCCGCATCCCCCAAATATCTACTCAAATATTCATTTATCTAACTTTATAAGGATAGAAGGGCAAAACGATATATATATTTATTTTTATTTTTATTTTAACTCTTTTAATTTTAATTATCGAGAATTTTAAGAATCAATTTATTTTCTAATCGTTCCCGGAGGGAAAATTGTCTAGAAATCAATCGGTCTCCGGATATCTGGAAATTGGCATGAAACGAGCGTATGAATTGCATTATCCAATTTTATAGGATGAAAAGCGCTGCATCTGGTTTGAATGAATGATTGCCGTTGAAGGCTTCATTAAACCAAAAACTATTGTCCACGTTGCATATACTCGGATGTACCATTGTAGTGCGGTATTAGCGGAGTCATGACTTTACTGGATATAGAGAAAACTTCCATCTTTTCCGCTCTTGCTCTTCTCTACATCCTCCAAATCCCCTTTTGGTCACTAAAGCATAATTGGCTGCGGTGCGCTTGTCGCAACAAAGTGAGTTATTCCTGATAAGCGGATTTCTATGGTTTCCACTTCGCTGCACATAATCGAGTAATTCTCCGTCCATTCTCTTTTCCAACTACTCTGAGTGGATTTTCTTTCCTTCTTTATTCTACCTATAGGAATTATTGCGAATATTCTTCTATGTTTGCACCCATATGCACAGATGAATGATTGTGCATCTGTAGAAATCTATTTCTTTTTACTTGATTGCTAAACATCTATAATCAGTTCATTAAAGAGAAAAAAAACCAAGATAAAGCTAGTTTTATTCTGATTTTTTCTTCTTTCTTTTCACTGAAATTAATAAAACTACTCTTGATTATTTTTAAGTATCGAATTTTTTAATGAAAGTACAAATCTCCTTCACTCTTCAAGGAGAGTGAACAGAAGAGCACTTGCTGGGCTGTGCTTCTCCACAATTTTTAAATCTTGTGGGAGGGAAAAAAAAATGTAAGATTAATCGAAAGGTATTTTATAATCAAGCTTGTTATTCTTGTTAAAGTCTTTCTAAAGAGGAAAAAAATACGAATTTTTTAGTAGTTATCTAGCACAGCGTGGTATTACATTTAATATTTTATAGATAGATATTTTAATATTGACTATATCAGCAATAATTTCAGTATTTTATGACCATAACATTGTTCAGTTTTCAGCATTTTAATATAGAATTTCTGTTGACGAAAGTAAGCCTTAGTTTGTATTATCGCTAAGAATTAAAGCTTAGTAAATGCTTTGTTTATATGTAAAATCAAAGTATTCTCATAGTTCATTTCTAGAATTCTTTGTTAATAAATATATTAACATTATAAATATTTTAAAAGCATAAATATAATATCGAATTTTTACAGAGCTATACAAACATTTAAAGATCTAGAACATTGAAAAATAAAAAAAGAAGTATGAAACCGAAAATTAATATTTAATGTTTTAATTTTGAAATATTAGATTTTCTTTTTTTTATTGTATTAATCTTTCTTATAAACTTCAATTTTCTTTTCCTCCCATCTTATTGCATAGTATTAACGAGAGGAAAGGAGCTTTAATATCCACCTGCAACCGGAAACAAACCTCGTAAAAATTTATGAGAAACGGTTATAAAACGACGAGAGAAAGAAAAAAAAGGAAAAAAAAAGATGATGGGAAAACACCAAAAATGATTGATTCTTGTTATTGCGTTTATCTTCAGAATCTAAAATGAACCTGGACATCAAACCAAATTCCAACCCGCTTATCCAAGAAGAAAAGTTGATATATATGTGCGTTGATTTTCTTCGTCCCCTCTTCAATTTTTACTTTCGTTTCTTATTTCTCGATCGATTCATATACTACTTTACTCTTTCCATTGCTGTGAAAGAAAATTACTAAAATTAAAGGCTTGATGTATTTTGAAAAGTGCTCATTTTACTGTGCTTTCTGCTGAGTTAAGTATAGGAGAAGCTTCCTTTGTCAGGAATTGATGCACCGAAATTGAGAGTTTTACCACCAGAGGTGAAGGATTAATATTTTTCTTGAGATGAAAATCTGTCAGATTTGCAACAGTGTAGGATAATACTATGAGGATAATGGTTCTTAGAACAGAAGACATTTTTAAGTTTGCAACACTACGAACAGTTCTTCTATGAGAATCAAGGGTGCAATTTAAATATCACCTTTCTTTTAATGCAGCTTTTCGTATGCTTTAGTATTAATCTTAATTCAAAAAAGATGCTTGAATTTGAATAAATATCTGATATTAAAATGTATTTTTCTTTAAAGTAATGCAGAATATAAGAGAAACGGAACAATATTATTGCAGAAAAAACATTAGTTGTGGCAAATTACACTTATTAAATGCATGTGGAGTGAATAAATCGTAGGGGGAGAAAAAAACCTCTCCAAAATCGAATAACATTCTTAAAAGAAAAGTAAAGTAGAAGAAAATAAGCCCACTTCTGGAAGAAGAAACTAGAAGGAAACTACAATCTTTCCCGAGTTTAACAAAAGTGCTTTGGTTGTTATTAGATAACAAAGCACTTTTATGAAACTCATATTACTTAGGATCAATGGTTGAAAAATTCTCAAAATTTGTATATATTTAACGTTCTAACACTTATAAAAAAAAAATTCAAAAGAAAGGAGGAAGCTCTGGAAAATGAAAACTCAATTCAAAATCAAATCTTAAGATAAAAAAAGAAAACGAAATCATTTGTCAATTAATTTTAACCTTATCATAAAAATGAAAATAGTAAAAAAAAAGAAAAAAATTCGAACCTCGAAAGCGATTCTAATGCACAAGAGACTGTGCCCCACAGAGGGATTAAAGAAAGAAGCAAAGCCCTTTTACAAAACGAGCAGCGATTGATGTTATTGAAGAAACATTTTTCGAGTTTAAATGGAAAGGATTAAAGAGAAATATTCTTTAACAATTCTTCGTAGGAAGATTGTGCGGATCAAGCGTGTTAAATTTATTTAATGGGTTTCCTGTCAAAGTGTTATTAGTCCTTTGCTCTTCTGCAGCAGAAAAAGGAATTTCTATTGATTAACCTTAACAGTTTGTGTGCTTCGAGTGAAGAAACGAGAAAATGGTACGTCCATTTGAAGGAAATAGATTGCACGTTTTATTGTATCTCACAACTGCTTCCTCCACTTACAAGCAAAATTAATGAGATATTATCAACGATAGCTGGCTAAAAAAGTTAATTAATCGTAACAAAGAAAGGAATTTGTTTAAAATATTTTCATTCTTTCGTTTTTGGTATTAAAGATATATATTTTTTTTAATTTGATAAACTGGCAATTCCTATTATTTATTACTTAATTGCTTCATCTCTTTGTTAGTTTATGCATTTTTGACTTTCATTCGTTTCTGCTTTTAAAAATCATTTATAATAGTAATATTTGATTATGTTGAGAAGTAGCTACGTAATTTTTCATTTCTTCAAACAATAAAAAGAAATTTAATATTTTAAAAGAATAATATTGATTTGAAATCCTTTTCTAAATACAATATACTCGTCTTGGAGCGTGTTTAATGGTATATGTTAATAATAAAGCATTAAAATTAATTTTTTTTGTCATTATTGTATAAATTTATTATTATAACGTAACAAAAAACGTTCATATAATTGTGCTGTTTTAATGGAACCTCACGGCTTTCAATGTTTACCTAACAACATTCAAGATCTTGGTGAAGAACTGAGGCACTCGGACTATGTCTGCTGAGACGTAACGTAATAAAATTTTAATTTTTTTCTATTTTAATAAGCTTATTTTATATTTCTAAATTATATATTCTAGAAAAAACCTCAAAAATCCCACAGAAATTTCTAGCTTCCATTGCTAATTTAGTGCTTAGAAACGTTACATAAAAAGATTGGAATAATTTAGTAAAATATTTGTATTTTTAGCTCTTGGACAACTAAAAAAGAAAGAAAATTCAATACGAAACATGGATATTATTCTTAAGATTAATTAAACAAAACATTTAACTAAGAAAAACTATTCCCAGAAATATTTTTTAAGCTGTCTATGTAGCCCTTGACTGTTATTGATAAGTTGAATACTGCTTGCTTACTCCCTAGTCTACAATATATTATTAAACTTTCTATCAAAAAATGTAGTATAGTTCTTATTTTAAAAGATAAGAAAGAATTTTTTACAAAAGATAAATAATAAAGCATGTATTGTCTTAAAACGAATAATAGCGAGTGAAATAAAAAAATAAAAATAATAAATAATACTGTTTATAACTTACATGAAAGTAAATAAATTAAGAAAAATAATATTTAAGATATCTTAAGGGAATACAAATATAAAAGATAAAGTGAATATTGGAAGAAAAGAATGGAATAAATACAATTTAATGAAACAAAAATATATAATATAGGTCTGTATATATGTGTGTGTGTGTATAATATTGATATTGGACAGATTCAGCAAGTAATTTCAATATTTAAATTTAATGATAGGCTGTAGAGAAAGAGACGACAAAGAAGGAAAACAAATCTTAGTGGACAAAAGAAAAACAAGTAGAATATCATAAGCCTCGGAGGAAAAGGAGAGAGAACTATTACTACAGCATCGACGAAAACTATAAATGAAATAAAATGGAATAAATATGAAATTGTTAAAAATTAGAATAGAATAAGAACAATAAAATCGAAAAAAAAAAGCTAGAAAGGCAAAAATCTGAATATTTTAAACTAACATTTTCCGAAAATACGTGCAAAACGTCCGGAGGAATATTTCCAATTTATGTAAAATATCTCGCCGAACGGTGATCATTATAACATTATTACATTTATAGAAAAAAAGAATAATAATAAAGATATTCCAAAATTTTATTTTGCTAAAAAATAAAAATGGTAAAAGAAGGGGATACTACTTCTATATATATATATATATATAATT
>NW_019385269.1:272772-274354 GCF_000671375.1 Centruroides sculpturatus
TTTCTATAATAATTATAATAATAAATATTAAAGATGTATAAGCTGAATATTGAAACCAACTTAAAGAAGAGTTTTTATCAATAAAATTTAAAAAAAACTCTATAAATATTAATATTTTATAAATTATATCTTTAAAAGAGTTTAAAATAAATATAATATATACTAAATATTTTGTAATTATAGGCTATATAAATACGGTCAAACCTCCAATAACGTCAACCTCACAACAACGGCCATCTCTAAACGGTCGCCATTTTTTATTTTCAGGAATTTTTTTTTTTTTTGAAGAAAAATGCATAAAAATAACCTCCCAACAACGGCCATTTTTTCATGTTTCCGTTAATGGTCGTTGTTCAGAGGTTTGATTGTGTAATATTAACTTGATATATATCATTTTATACCTTTTTATGATATTAATTGACATGGAAGATGATTAATCTAAGTATTCAAATTAACTAAAAAAATTATTTTTCTTGATAAAATTTAAAAAATTCTATTTAAATCAAGAATTGACAAATTACACTTTGAAAAAAAATAAGTTAATTATAAAATGCATGAATATATTGAACGAAATTAATAAAAACTGAATTATTGTATTAAAACGAATGTCATAAAATATGACATTAAATTTGTCATTTTATGAAATGCGTATATAGGCTTATATATATATATATATACATATAAAAAAGCAGATTTTAATAACGGAGAGAAGGGAAAGAAAAAATTTCAATATCGAAAAAAGAAACAGCAGGAAACTTTTCAATATCAGAAAGTCGTTTTGCAAAAATTTATTCGACCGCAAACATTAAATTCTAAAATATACATTCGTTTTTCTGATTCAACATTAACTGGAACAAGTTATTTATATCGCTGGTCCTCTATCGAATTTCGATCTTTTAAATGCTATACAATCAGAAAATTTCCAAAGTACAAACTTCATTTAAGCGAGAAAAATACAATTTGAATGAAGAGAGAAAGAAGAGGAAGGAAAATTCGTTGTAACTTGCCATCTTTAATAGAAGAATGAAGACAACTATTGAAGTTCGGCCCTTTAGTGATTCCAGTTAATGAAATTACGTCGTTTTTCGACCTGTCCTGCATAATTGTTCTTTTAATCAAGCATAATAAGTCCTTCGTGACCATAAATGTGAGTCACTCGTAATCTGATCATGTTGGTAGCAGAGCAGCAACCGATTTGTCTGGCTTCTCTATACACCGACTTTAATCACGTCTCTTACGCAAGATTTTCCTCTATCTTTTCTTTGTGATGTGTCAAAATTTGTAAATGAAATATTCTCGCTCGATGAATTAAGTAGAATTAATATTTAATAAGTTTGTTTGTTTTTCATCGCATCGTTTCACCCTCCCAATGCTGTTAATGAGACTTGTAAATCCAACAGAGACTTACTGTAAATGTCAGAGAAGAAGTAAATTTAAATTTATCACATAAATTTAATAGGAACTTGCCTTACAAGTATTCATTATGTGAAAATTATAAAATGAAATTTTCGAATATATAAATTTGTAACAGTAAACTGGCAAAGGTTAATTACTAATATCCTGCTTAAATTTCGTAATAATA
>NW_019385270.1:0-20017 GCF_000671375.1 Centruroides sculpturatus
TTTTAACAGAGAGATCGCGAGCTAATTGTTGAGTAAATTACAGTTTAAATTGATCTAAATTTTTGTTTTTTTTATAAAATTATCGAGAATTTTATAATAACACTAATCTATTAAACAATATAGGATGGCCCATAAGACAGTTAACCATGGTTTAACTCGTAAAAATCTCGATTTTTTTCTTGTAAACCCCAACAAAAAAAAAACATGATAAGTAAGACAGTAATTACAAATGTTAAACGACTTTTGGGCCATTCTATATAATTTAGTAAAAAATATCAATAGTATGAGTAATTATATTGTTTACTAGGATAGCACTAATCAATACAAAGCGATTCTTAGTAATGGATCTCCTTTCATTTGAAAGAATTATATATATAGATGATATAATAAATTATCAGATTCTCAGATAAAATATGAGGTTAGAAACATCAACGAGGTATCATCTATGAAGTAATTATGGATATAAAAAGAAAATTATGAGAGAAAGATTCTACTGTATTTTGGAGTAAATCCAAAACGATTTATGTTAAGAAGAAGTGTCGTTACACAATACTTTTTTTTTAATTATCCACTGAAGTTTGGTATTAAAAGTCATCTCTTATTGTTAATACCACAAAAATCAGGTTATACACTGTTCCAGTCTGTAATTTTTTATAAGGTAGAGCCTGGAGAGGTGCCAATTACAAATGGTTTTTACTCTTGAATGATTAGATTTCAAACTATACCATTCTACAGGAATCTAAAAAACAAAACAACAATATCTTCTTGTTGAAGAAGAATCACTCATCTGTTTTCAAAAGCCGGCAACAGCAACCCCAAGTTAATTGTAAAAGATCAAGATGCACACCAGTGTCGAGTGAATAAAATCATTTAAATAATGGTCGGGTTCAGACCCGATCAACATGTTGACCATGTGGAGGTTTTCCGGATTTTCTTGACGTTTCTAGCACTTAAATAGGCCAGTTTCTGGTAAAAGGCCCTCATATGAGGTACCCTTGGCAGATTAAACTTACTGCATTGAATTATTACCATCACCGCAGTTCAAAAAAGCAAGTTGTAGGCAAAAACTAGCAAATTTTAAAGCTTAAATCCTTATTGCAAAGAAACCACTCAGTCTCCTTTGCCTTGTATCAACACTCTAATGGTAAAACAGCAAGAGACCACCAGTGACGAATGAATAAAACCCATTCGAACAGTGGTCAAGGGTTCAGATCTGACCACGTGGAGTTATCCGGATTTTCTCCACGTTTGTAGCATCTAAACAGGGGCCAGTATCCCATGGAAAGCTCACACGTGAAGTACCCTAAGTAGATCGCGTGTTAGGTACCTTATCATCATCATCATCATCATCACTCCACTACAAAAGGGAAAGTATTATGTCAAAACGCAGCAAATTATAAAATTTAAATCCTTCATTTAGATCTCGGATACACATTCACTATCTCAGTATTTCCTGTACTTTTATATATATTGAAGAGTTCGACGAGAATATCTCAGATACCTGGATTTAAGTTAAGAATTGTGGGCCTATTTCTAATACCCTGTTCTTTATTGGCTTCATGTTGATAAATTAGGTAGGAAAATTCAATTCTGAAGTTAAAATTCCTAATACATCCCTCAATCCCTCGGATGAAAGTACTATGTTGTATTTTTTTTATACACAAGAATTTGGTGACGTTACGTCAAAATACTTGGTATTAACTTAAGAATTGCATTTGCCTTTCTTTACTTCGTGACTAAAGCGATAAATAAGACAATAACTTAGTCTTTATAAAAAGTTAACCGAATTTTGGGCCACCTTTATGGTAAAATTGATTATAGTTATTAAGTTTTAATTTCTAATACTATAAAAATCTGTGTAAACCGGAATTACAAGATACACAATTAAGCCGGTTCCCGTTTTACTCAGGTTCCGTTTTAAACAGGTTTTTATTGATTTTAAAGATTTCAAGAATATCCGCAGAAAAATACTTTATTTCAGAAATTTCACGTTTAATACTATTAATACTTTGTGTCGCGTACTTGCATTGTATTGTATTTTATAGTGTTTTATTTATTGCATTCACCGTACCTTATTTTATTTATTTGTTTATCTTTTATTGTAATTTTTAATGCTTTATGTATCACATTATCTTACTTTATATATTCTATTATTTTTATTTATCTCGTATTGTTAATTAGACTGTTAAGGACTGGAACTTCTGTTAAAGGGAGATGGTAATCGATACTCTTCAGGCTTAACTTGTAGGCTATACTTAAAAATAAAATAAATAAAACATCCTCAATCCTTTAAACACAAATGCATTAACACAGGACTGAATTACATTTTTATTAGCAAGAGTATTAAACTCAACATATGTGGATTTATTACTCGTAGTAGGAAAATTATCTTCCTCTTTTTCCTTTTCCTATCTCTTCTCAACTTTTTCTTTCTCTTTTTCGCTCACTTTCTCCATTTTCTTTCCTCATCTTCCTTCTTCTTTGTTTCACCTTTCCTTTCTATTCTCTTTCTTTTTTCTTCATTTTCTTTATTCTTTTTCCTTTTCTTCTACTACTTCTCTCTCTTCCTCTTCATCTTCTTATTCTTCTATATATTCTACTACTACTTTTCTCTCTTCCTCTTCATCTTCTTATTCTTTTACATATTCTACTACTACTTCTCCCACTTCCTCTTTATCTATCTATTTTTCTATGTTCCCCTTCTCTTTCCTTTCTCCTATACTTCTTCTCTTTCTCTTCCTATTTCTCCTTCATTTCTCCTTCATTCCTTCATGCTACTTTCTACTTCTCATACTCCTTTCTTTTCTTTCAATTTCTTCCTCTTCACTCTTTTATAATTATTTAATATTTATAAATTAGTTTTTAATGATTATTTTCGAGATATAATAAACCCAATTTTTACAAAAGTAGATGTTAAATTCCTAGAAACAGTTGATTCGAAAGCAAAATTCGTTACTGTTTAAACAATTTTCTGTTTGTTAATTCATTCATAGCACTGTTCTGGCGCATACAAAGTGACATTCCTGATGTCGACACAATGAAATGGCTAAGTAAATTCACAATGTCTAATTATTAATTTAAATTCTCTTTAGTTAAGGATTATGATTTTAAATTTACAGTCACTTAAAAAAATATTTTCTCTTTATTAATTAAACTTATAATATAATCCGTGTCAAGGAAGGAGAGATCATTTTGTAGCATCCTTAACTGTTACTTAGTTACAGCACAGAATGTTTGTTGACAATTGTATTGTCTAGGCGTAAACAACGTGATTAATTTGTAAATATTCATATTTACAAATTAAGTTTTAGAGTATTTTTTTAATTTAATTCTTTGAAAATGTATGATTAAGATCGGTTTAATAATATTAAAAATTTTGTTTTGTTAAAAAGTTGTTTAAAAATAATAATAATAATAAAATAAAACATGAAAATTTAAACTTGTTTTCAATATTTTGATTAATCAAATTCTTGTTTTTCACTCGTTGTTTACATTTTATTCTTTAATATTTTTGAAAAGATTGCATAACAAGATACTCTAATACTAATTTAAAATTTAAAATATTGTTTTTTTAACTGCGTATTTTGAAAATTATTTTTATTCTCCTTTTTCTCCTCCTTTTTTTTCCTTCTTTATCTTGTTCTCTCTGACATCTTCATTTTCTTTCTTCTTCACTTCTTTCTTGAATTCTCCCTCTATTCCCTCACCTCCTTCTACTTTTTTCTCTTCCTTCAATTTCTCCTGATTCTTTTTCTCTTTTTACTTTTCCTTGGGATAGTAAGAGAGAGAGAGAAAGGTTTCTTCTTTTCCACTTTCCTACTCCCCTCTTCCTCCTCATCTTTCTCTTACCCCTCCCATCCTTCTCCATCATCTTTTATTCCTCTCTCTCCCTCTTCTTTTTCCATATTCTCTCTTTCTTCTTCTCTTTTACTTTTTCTCTTCTTGCCTCTCTTTTATGTTTATTTTTTAAAATTATTTTTTATTATTATACTTCTATAAATTACTTTTTAATAATTATTTTCGAAATATAATAAACCTCACTTTTATGACTTAATTAATTCTTGGAAAAAATGTCAATAAGCGAGTCGTCGTAAATCGTGTTTTAATTTCCCATTAGTTCACTTTCATCTCTAATAACGGACACCACCTCCTCATAACGGACACATCTAAGAGCAGGTCATTTTTTAAAATAAAAACGCACACAAAATTACCTTCATTTTACGTTTCTGCCAGTGGCCGTTATTCACAGGTTTAACTTATCATATATTTTAAGAGACTTTAATTAATTATAATTAAATAAAATAATAAATTATTTAAATTTATATTTAAAATTTAATGTTCGTAAATAGTTTTAAAGGCGATTTAATTGGAAATAAATATATAAAATAATAATAATAATAATCTACTCTGCGGTTATGTTAACTTTAACAATTATTTTTTGGGTCAATTACTAGTCTATCAGTTACAGCCTCGAGTATAATTGTGATAGAGAAAATCTTGCTTCTATCGCTGCTAGCGGTTTGTAGTTTCTTCTATATCCATTCACTCTTAGAAAGAACGAAAAAAACTAATAATAAACATCCTCTGAAAAGGTACAGTCCTTCAAGAAAGAAAAATTGATAAAATAAGGAAGAAAAATCGATAAAACAGTACAATATACTTTTATTCGCAATTTTCTAATTAAAATAAATAAAATAGAATAATTTTCACATATAAACAAAATGATAAAGATTAAATTTCTAGATTTAATACATAAAAAATCACATAAATTGTACAATTATGGAATATTCAAGACATTTTCTGTAGAAGATTCTTAGGTAATCGAGGTTGTTTTCAGCGAAGTAGCCATAAATTTAATATGTTTTTATATTAACATTTTATTTTACGATAATTTATATAAAATAATATTCTATATAGCTCTTAAGAGCATATCTCTAAATGGTTTAAGAAGAAATGATCAAAGAAGCGAATTGTTTCTCTTATTAAATTGCAGACGTAAAGATTCCCACTGTCGTCCGTCTATCCGTCTGTCCTTTTTAATATCTAGAACGGAGTTAGATGAAAATCGAGACCAGATATGGAAAACTTTAGCCATTAAGGTTATTTCAATTCAAAATTTTCTCCACTACGGAGTTCGATAGATGACTGGCATGACTGCTGTTAAGAGGAAAAGTATGATATACAGGGGCTAGATAATATTAAAATCGAGAGCATATCATTAATATAATATATATTATATATATATTAATGACACACTCGAGATCTAAATTGTACATTAAATAAGAGAAACGATTCGTTGCTTTAAATATTTTCTGAAACATATTTATTTAATTAATTTATTTTATAAAATCATCTTATACTGCAAGTTATAATTGAAATTATATTTAATTTTTGTAGAATATTCTCGTGGTTTGTATGCATAGACAACAGTGCATACGTATGCACGTATACACACATAACATGCGCATCTAAACATTCAACGATTTTATATATACCGAATGATTGTAATTAAATTACTCCTATTCGATGCTGTCTACAAGAGACACTTAACAATTCAAATTCAATTAAATTTGATACGTTGACGTTTCAGGACAAGCGAAAGACAAAAAATAGTACCAAAACTTACTACTACGGCACTTTTCGCGCTGCAAGCAACACTTATGCTATAAAGAGACCTCAGAATGCAGAAAACACTGCTCAAGATGGTCACCATTCTGAAGGTATAAAACCTGAAGACGATCAACCGTCTGTACAATGATCGATCGTGATTGATCCTCTGTAATGCTTCTCGCATGCATGTCTTTCCAACTGCCAAATTTGCATTGAGTCCTTAATAAACCACATCTTTTAAGTGTCCTCCACAACCAAAAATCACACGGATCGAGATTCAAAAATTATATAATGGTGAGGTTTAGAAATAAATCCTTATTTTTTAGTATTGTCTTTCGCATGTCCTTCGTTGCATTTCGACTGCTAAATAACTATCCAGACAGCGCTAAATAGGGGTACTTTAATGATGATTAGTCGTTATATAGAATCATGTCTTTATGTGTGTGCTTGTCGTAAATACACACACACGTACACTATCTATACACATACAAGTACGCACTGTACATTGTAAGTATAGTATTGTAAAGAAAAACATCCTTCATGTCGAGATGTTTACATGAATTTTTATTTATCCTCCCTGAAATAAATTCAAATTTCTAACCAATTTGAGTAAATTTAAATAAATATACAAAAAAAAATTTACGATTTACTAACGTAAAGTAGGGATTTAAATACGAATTTTATATTCATTTTCACGTATTTTTATACAAATTAAAATAACAGTAAAAAAGTTATAAAGCAGAAAATGTATTTCGAAGGCGATCGATAAAAGTTTTATGACAAAAATGTATTTTATTTTATTTCTTTTTTCCGTGTGATTTATAACAATTTTGTGTTATCGATTAACCGAAAATAGCCGAAATAATATATTATATAATGGACATAAATGTTGAATTTTATATTTATTTTCGGCATTTACGTAAGTTACACTTTAACGCTTAACACATAACATGCCCTATAAAATTATATTTTAATTGAGAAATAAGTGAAATTTAATTATAAAAAATTATCATTTAAAATTGGTTAGGGAGATATTACAGGAGTGGGGCCATATTTCCCGAACTAATGGTCCGATTTATCTGAAAATTTCTACAAATATTTATCCCTAATAAACAAACCTCTCTGCAAAATTTCAGACATTTTCGACAAAAGACAAAGGAGTTATCAAGCTTCAAATTGGGTGAAGAAACACACGCGCAAACTCCCAACTCTTTTCTCATTTCTCGACGTTTCAAGATGCAGTTGGAGTTTAAGATAAATTTCCTTGAAAATAAGAGGTTTTCATGAGAAATTCGGATGATAATGGAAAGTAAACAAGTCTAAAAGAACTTTAAAAAAAAACGTTAATAACGTATCTAAAATAAAGTATAATTAATAGAAAACAAAATCGTTATCACAAACTTTAAAAGAATTACAAAACTAAGAAGAGTCTCAACTTTAATTAAAAGAAAAAATTAGGAAAAATAGCCTTAAATTCCTACATTATTAATTAGCAATTTACAATATTAATATTTTGATAATGAGAACAAAATATTAAATGGCAATAAAGATAATTATATAGATAGCATTCATTCATACCTATAATTCTTCGAAAAGTGTCTGTCCTTCACGCTATATTTATCAGAAAAAAAAATTGCAGTTTAGAGAAATATATATGACAACGGGACGGGGAAATTGTTTTCGTTTTCCTGTCAATTTGAAATATAACACGACGGGGGGGGGTCATTTACGTGACGTCGCAAAAGTAATGTTACATCACGAATTACTTACTTTTGATAAATGTCCTTAATGGAATTTCATTTATACGTTTTAATCAAATTATTTTACTTTTATTCTCTGCTCCATAAACTTATATTTAAAAAACAAAGAAAAAATTTTAAAGTGAATTCTTAATGGTGCTATGATGATGGATTGAACACATTTTAGTTAAACGTGTTCAATTCGTATAACCTGTAAACAACGGCCACCGACGAAAACATAAAAATGATCGCCGTTCGGAGGTTATTTTGTACACATTTGATTCGAAAAATTTCCAGGAAAATGGGGAGATGACAGTCTCCTCCAAATAATCTAATTATTAATCAATGGGTAAAAAAGAAATTAGGTCATTTTTCTTCTGATTTTTCATCATTACTTTTTATCATCATTCCGCGTATTTCATATTTTACTGTTTATTTTTATTTTTAATTTTATCGATTCTTCCTTTCGACGTTTCTACATTTGAGGTTTTTAATGAAGGAAACGGGAACGAATGGATGAAATTTTAATTTGATCGCAATTTCTTTTTCCTATTTCTCGCTTTCAAAATGTAAATTTGCATCTGTAAACGAAAGAGGGTAAAAAAAGACCTTTAATTGATTTTCATAAAACATTTCATCGTTAATTAATTGCGAGTAATATTAAGGAGGAAGTTTATTATCTATCTTTTCCCCCCTTTCCTCTCCCGCGAAAAAAAAATGGAAACTATTAATCTTAACTGTGCTAATTCGCGAATTATTATTTAAATTTCGTGTTTATACGGCTACAGGTTTAAAAAGAATTTTTTAAATACGTTTAGTGAATCTTTCAATCTTCAATTTTCTTCTCTAACAATCATTTTTTTATTACTCATTTTAATACTAAAAGAGTTTAAGGAGTGCTATAAAATTTCCATTCTCGTACATTGGCACCAATGAAGAGAAAGTCTTGAAAAGAGAACTCTTAAGAGAGAACTTCTGCATAAACAAATTCAAAGAAGGTAGAATGATTTCGATCCGGGATCCCTCATACTTTCCTTTACTACACTTTCCTTTCTTTAGATTAGATTTTTTTCTATTTATTTTAGTTTCCTTTACATATATATATATATTTTAATATTTTTTAAAAAGCTTTCGATTATTAACTATATCATTCTTTCCCAAACTTTCTTTAGCGCCCTATAAAATCAATCGAATATTGCTACATTGAAAGTAAATTTAAGTATTCATTTTATAAGTAAAAAATAATTATCTAAAACTATTTTTAACACTTTATTAATTAATATAAAGTCTCATGTCTCAGAACCGACTTTACAGTGTATTTAATTAATTCGATTGGATTGATTATATACGACGTAGCGACACGTGGACGATCTGCCAATGAGGATGCCCTCCAGAGAGGACGTTCTAAGGGAAACTGACCACTATTTAAGTNTTTTAAATGCTAAAAGAATTTAAAACAATGTTCCTTTCACCCCGTAAAGTACAGTGTTCTGCAGTGTGAAGTATCTTACATCATTGTGTCACTAATGGAGAAAAATATTAAAAAGAAAATGGTGAAAAAGTTGTAAATTTTTGTGTAAAATTAAAAAGAAAAGTTAATAATAATTAAAGTCATTTTGACAAATTTAATATAATGCGCTTGTATATAATGTGGAAAGACATTGTATTGAAGGACCTACTCCATACAAGTGAGTAGCTTTTATCTTTAGTGAAGCAACACATATTAAATTACTTTATTTAGAACCTGTTGTTAGTAGTTGTATGATGAGAAACTAAGAGAATGAACACAAAGTTAAACAGTTAAGTCTGTGTTACGTATTTAAAGTCTATAGGATCTCACCTATAGAGAGTCGACCTTAATGTGATGCCATTTGAACCAAAGTTTTAAACAATTTTAAGGAATTTCGTGAATAAAACTGAATTAAAACCTTAATTAATCATATTTCAATTAATGTAAAATTAGAAACGATTATTTAATTAATTAATTGACATTAATTTAAAATGCAATCGAAGCTTTTATTTTGCGGAACACGTTTAAATGATTGGCAATTAAATGGCCGCTTTTTAGAGGTGGCCGTTATTACAGGTTCGGCTTTAATTAAAGAAAATCTTTGTTTTATTTGTAATTTAATTCTATTTAAAGATTTTTTTTTTTAAATTACACTCGAACCTGCAGTAACGGACACCTTTTTTTTCAGGGCACTTTCTAATAACCTCCAAACTACGGCCACCACTAAACAGTGGCAATTTTTCGGGAACGTTTAGTTTAGAAATTCAAAATAACCTCTAATTAACGGACATTTTAAAAGGTTTTCTTCGGTGTCCGTTCTTCACAGGTTTTACTGTATGCATAAAAGCTTCATTTGTATTGAATGTAAAGAAATGATTGATAATGACGTTTGCCTTTAGTTTTTTAATGCAAATTTATACTACAATTTATTATCACCTAAATAAATTAAAAAGACTTGTCAGGTCTTTAGATTCAATTTTCGTTAAAAGAAGGCATATATATTGATATATATAGTCCCAGACATAAATGCTGATTTTGAATTAATTTATTTTATTTGAAATTTAAAGTTATTGCTTTTAAAAATACTAGAGGAGAAGGTGGTATTATAGAACCCCAATTATATTTTAGTGAATTGTAAACAAGGTATCATAACTACACCCACATTTTTTGTGCGAAAAGTACCGGTAACTAGTAAACTAAATGTTCCTAATTGGATTTTTCGCTAGTGTAATTATAAGTATGGNATAATTACATAAATTATCAAGAGATTTTTTTTTTAGAAGAAGCCTTTAAAAGTTGGGTGTTAGCACGAAGTAACGAGCTTCAGAGCGACGTAAATTTATATTTATATATTTATTTACATGGGATTGAGACACTTTATCATAATAACTAAAGCGCCCATAGTTTGTTTGGGGGGAGGGAAATGTTAGCCTGTAATAAAGATTTAAGTCACGAAATGATCTTTCTATCCGGAAAGAGGATTTGAACTTACAGGAAACGGAAATGGAAGAGTAAAACTGAGAGGAGTCAGCTTTAGTAAAGTTTTCCATCATTTTGAATCCGGGTTCAATTACAAATTAACGCTTTTATATTATTAAATATAGAAAGAAATTAAACAGTAAATTCGTTCGTTGTGCCCGCGGATTATACGCGGTTAAGCGATGAGATCCATTTTTTAATGGAGAAATTTTATTATTATTATTATTATTATCACTTTCTTGGATGTTATACAGTAAAACTTGTGTAAACCGGAATACGCGGTGCGGATTTTTTCCGGTTTAGACAGGTTTTTAAGGCTCTGTTCTGAAGCAGGTTTTCGTTTTGGACAAGTTTTTTAACTTATAAAATCGCTTCGTTTCGAAGAATGTTTCCGTTTAAGCAGGTTTCCGTTTTGGACAGGTTTTTAAACGTAGAAAATCGCTCTGTTCTGAAGCAGGTTTTCGTTTTGGACAAGTTTCTAAACGTAGAAAATCGCTTCGTTTCGAAGAATTTTTCCATTTACACAGGTTTCCGTTTTAGACAGGTTTTACTGTATATAGCAGAGAGAAAGTATGCGGATCGGTCAAGAAATGACATTCCAAAATTTTTAATTTTTAGACTCGAGGACTTTGAATCCTCGAGAAATTCAGAAAATTCGGCTCTTCCCCCCCTGTATGTATGGATTTTAGTGTGTATGTGGGGGGACACACGAGTTTGTTTACTCTGTTTGAAGTTTAATAACTCCTGTGACTTTAGTCGAAAATTTCTGAAATTTTACAGGGAAGTTTGCGTATTAGGGACATTAATGCTGTTAAATTTTGGAGGTTAAAGGTCGAGAGGATGGTGAGATAGAAGAGGTTACGTGTTGACTTGATCGGATTTAATGAAGATTTTATTCGTTATTAGCGTTTACAATTTTTTATAAAGCACATTTTTACTTTCAAAATTAAGCTTTTTGCCATTTTATAATAATTAATTAATAATATAACAGATGGCGCCACACGCAATTTTAATTTTTTTGTTGAAAAAGTTACGGAACTCGTTGCTGAACTTTGTTATTTTTAATAAAGTTTTTAAACTTTTTAATAACTTAAATTGTTATTTTTCACCGATAAATTATGTTTTTAAACGTGATTAATGCGAAACAAATTAACTTTTAATGGCAGTTTAATCGATAATTACAATTAAAAATCTAAACTGTTTATCGCGATAAATCTGCTTGTTTACGCGACTTAAATGCGTTTTTAATTATTTATAAAATTTTAAAGTTGATTTTTATATTCTAAAATACACACAAAAATATGTTCTATAAAATTTTTAACTTCGGAAATACATTTTTCAGGGTTACATTAACGCAATTATCTTAAATAAATTACTATTTAAGAGAGAATCAATTTGATAAATGACAATAAAATTAATAAATAATTTAACCTTTAAAACTATTTTCAACAGAAATTGCGATTTTTTAAAACTTTAAATCACTTTTGTAACTGGGAAATTGTATTTTTATAATTAAATGTGTTACTTTATTAGTTGAAAATCGCAGTTTAATAAACTAAAAATAACTTTTATACTTAAAAAGTTTGCATTTTATAACTAAAAAACACTTTTATAATTAATAAGAATTACGTTTTAATAAAAATTTCAATGTTTATAAGTAAAAATTTGCGTTTTTTTATGTAAAAATTGCATTTTATAAATAAAATTATATAATTAATATAAAAATTGCATAATTACAATTAAAAACTTGAATAATCCTAACCAATATTGCATAATTACAATTAAAAACTGCATAATTACAATTAAAAACTTGAATAATCCTAACCAATATTGCATAATTGCAATTAAAAACTGCATACTTATAATTAAAATATTTCATTTTATAAGTAAAAAAGCAAGCACATTAATGATGAATATGGGCCATGAACATACAGTATTTATAACTAAAAATCTTTTATAACCTTAAAAAAAATGTAAAAACAACCGACAAAAAAATTTAACAACTTATTTATATCGTGCAATTTACCAAATTTGATTGATAGAACTTCGATATATCGCTCGAAATATCCATTTAAAAAACACGTTATATACAAGTACGACCTCGATACAGCGTTACACTCTGTGTTATCATGAAGCTGTCACTCAATACGAGATAAGTTTTACAGAAATTTAGTAATTAGCAACGATATAACGATGTCAAATTAACGACACATCAGCAATTGGACCGAGAACAAATGACATTTTAATTTAGAAACTGGTCAAAATTTATGTTTGCAAATTATGTTTAAGATACACAAAATACAATAAAGCGATAAACCGAATTAATAATAACATTAAACGCGTTTAATCGATATAACAATAATGAAGCGTTGAGGCGTTATTTGATATATTTAACCGCGTTAAAATTTATTGTTTATATTTAACCTGTGTAAAACGGAATCTCACCGTACCGGATGTAATAAAAACCTGTCCGAAACGGAAACCTGTCAAGCCGAAAAAATAATTTTTTCTGGCTTGACAGGTTTCGTTTTATTCGGGTACCGTTTTAGACAGGTTTTACCGTCTTCTCCGGTTTGACAGGTTCAGGTTTCGTTTCAAACAGGTTTTACTGTATTTTTTCACATTTGATAGGCTTCTATTTTATTGGATTCCGTTTTATACAATTTTTTTTACGGTTTGACAAATTTAAATTTTATCTGGGTTCCGTTTTGGACAGGTTTTACTGTCTTTTTCGGTTTGGCAGGTTCAGTTTTCGTTCCAGACAGGTTTTATTGTAATTTTTCACATTTGACAGGCTTCCATTTTATTGGATTCCGTTTTAGACAGGTTTTTTCCGGTTTGACAAGTTTAAATTTTATCTGGGTTCTGTTTTGGACAGGTTTTACTGTCTTTTCCGGTTTGACAGATTCAGGTTTCGTTTTGGACAGGTTTTACTGAATTTCTTTCCGTTTGACAGGTTTACATTTTATACAGGTTTTTCTTTAAGTAGAAGAATAGTTTTGTTTCGAAAAATTTCTTCCCATTTAGGCAGGTTAGCATTTTATTCGGGTTTCGTTTTGGACAGGTTTCACTGTATAATGTAAATCATCGCCAATATTTCAATACGAGGGAAACCATTTATTGTTTCGTGTTGTTATCCTTCCTTAATCTATCGATCTTTATTGTGATTGATATCTAAATCTGGTAAAAAGAGGAAATTCTGATAAAAGAGGAGGTCATTGACATAAAAATAAATGTAGAGGAAAGGGAAGGGAGGAAAAAAAAGAGGATCTGCAAATGATAATCTTCATCATATTCAACTGTTATAAAATGGTAGATTTTTTCCCTTATATTTTAAAAAGTTGAGGAATAAAACGAATAAAAAGGGGTGGAATTTTTTGCAGTTAAAAATTAATGAAATCGAAGAAATTTCGTGCAGGAATTTAAAAAATTCTAATGGAGTTTAGCGGTTTGAAAATGAGGAAATGAATATAAATTAATTGAGGAATTTCATGGTTTAAAAATGAAGAAATCGGAATAATTTAATCGATGAATTTTAAAGGATCTAAAGGGAAAAAAAATTCTTCGAAAGGGAGCAAGTTCCCATGTTAAAAAAAAAACCAGTTTAAAATGGAAACCGAAAGAAATATTCCACGATTCCGGCTTACACAGGTTTTACTGTATAAAGATTTTATTTTTTGATTTAGAGAATCGGAAAGATCAACATCAGTTGTTGAGTTGTCAACACTCACAGACAATGGAGAGTGACATAAGCACTTTCCCCTTTCTTTAGAAAATATACAGGAAGTAAACGCGTATTAATTAACAGATTCCTATACATAAAATATTTTATTTCATTAAAGTTAATTGCGTAAATTAATTAAGATAATTTAGGAAAAAAAATATGCAAAATTATTTTAATTAACAGATACGTATTTAAATTAGTCTCAAACGTTGCAATTTGTGCTCGAGAAGACAGTTTAGAGCTGTGTGCAGTAAAGCCTGTGTAAGCCGGAATGACAGAGGTATCGAATATTTGCTCCTGTTTGGCAGGTTTCCGTTTAGAAGAGGTTTTTTACATAGAAAATCGCTCTCTTCCGAAAATTTTTTCCGTTTAGGCAGGTTAACGTTTTAGGCAGGTTATGATTTGAATAGTTGAAGCTATGTGCTGTACAGTTAAATGGAACTTGAATAAAACGGTTTTCTATGTTAGAAAAAACCCGTGTAACGAAAACCTGTCAAACCGGTGATTCCGTTTTACACAGGTTTACTTAATTTTTAAAATATTAAATATAAAAAAATAAATTAAAACGATTTTAATCAGAATTTTTATATATAAAAATGCTTTTTATTGATGGAAAACTTGGATTTATCTACCACATCCCTCACTGGAAGGAAGATAAGGATGATAAATTAATGTTGGAAAATGCAGAAAATAATATGAATTTTTCTGGTCTTTTTATCTAAAATATTTGAATTTATTATTAAATCTAAAAATATTGTAGAATGATGAGAAATTCTAGAATATTTTTCAAAAGAACTGCGCAAATTACAGCGTACATCATCGTAACGTAAAGGTGTCGTTATCTCATCACCTGAAAGACAAGATGATAATTATCTTAGTGAGGAAGCTTTACATCAATTAGGGCATCATAAAATAGGTCATAAAAATTGACCTTTGACCTAGTTAATTTTATTTTTAAATCCAGAACAAGCTTGGGTTGTATCACCTGCATCCCTCGCTAGAGAAAACACAAGGATGCCGAATTAAGGTAGGAAAAAAAACTACACGAAACGATGTAAATTTTTCTATATTTTATGTAAAAATATCTAATTTTATTGTTGGCTTTCATAATATTCTGGAATAATGCGAAATTCTAGAATATTTCGTAGTATATCACACAAATTACAGCGTACTTCATCCGCATCTCATCATCTAAAAACAAGGTTATAATTTTGTTAGTGATGAAGCTCTACATCAATTAGAACATCATCGGATGGGTCAGAAGGGAGATATATTTTACCTTTGACCTAATTAACCTTGTTTTTTTTAACCGAGAAAAGGCTGTTTGTATTGCCTGCATATCTCTGTAGAAGAAAGTTAAAGATGCGTAATTGAAGCGATAAATATACACGACACGACACGAATTTTTATATATTTTACGTAAAAATGTTTCGTTTTTATAATATTTAACATTTCTAGAATATTCTAGAATAAAATAAATATTCTAGAATAAAATAAATATTCTAGAGTTACCATTTTAGCATATTCTAGAGTAGGATATTTTTTATATTGTACAATACAATATTTTATTTAATTCTAGAATATTCTGGAATAGAAAAAATAATAGAAGAAATATTCTAGAATATTCTGGAATAGAAAACATAATAGAAGAAATATTCTAGAATATTCTGGAATAGAAAACATAATAGAAGAAATATTCTAGAATATTCTGGAATAGAAANTCTAGTTGTTGCCGTTTGTTGTCAGTTGATTCGTCCAGTTTTAATACATTTCTTTTTCTGTATACACTTTTGTAGGTAGAATTTAGCAGTTATCAATCATACTCTTGTACAAAACATTGTATTTATTTTTATATATATTTGCCTCTTTTTTTTAAAATAAAGTTATTGTTTCTAGTATTGAACCTATGAAAAAAAAAAAAAAACTAATAATAAACCATTCTTAAATTAGATTGAACTCGGCAATTTTAAACTTAAGTCGTAAAAATAAATAAATATTAACTTTATTTGCTTATAAAAAGTATTATAACAAGCGAAATTTCCTTTTAAAAATTGAGTTTAAGGGTGGCCCAAAAATCAGTTAACTTTGTAAAGGCTAATCGAATGTTTTATTGTTTACAGAGTTAAATTAAATTATAATTTTTTAAAAGTATTGAGTTTTTTTTTTGACAGTTTTAACTGACTTTTGGGCCACTCTGTGTATATAAATTTTGTGCTTAAAAGTGAAGAGAAATATTTTAAATAATTTAAAATTCTATTCAAAAACTTTTATTATTTTTTTTTTTTTACGAAATTTGATTATGTTTTCAATACATTTAAGGGGAAAAAACAGAAGAGAAAAATGTAAAAAAATAAGTTAAGTCGAAACACTTTTTAAGTAAATTGAAAAGTTTCAGTAATCAAATGGGGAAAAAAGTGAAAAAATGGTGGTAAAAAGTGAAAAAATGGTGGTAAAAAATGAAAAATGGTGGTAAAAAGTGAAAAAAATTGTGGTAAAAATAAAAAAAATGCTGGTAAAAAGTGAAAAAATGGTGGCAAAAATAAAAAAATGGTGGTAAAAAGTAAAAAAATGGTGGTAAAAAATGAACAAATGGTGGTAAAAAGTGAAAAAATAGTGGTAAAAAGTGAAAAAAAATGGTGGTAAAAAGTGAAAAAAAATGGTGGTAAAAAGTGAAAAAATGGAGAAAAATCTTTACACATTTTCCTCCATTTTATAGAATTATTTTTAAAAATTAAAATTAATATTAATATCATTTTAAATGCTAAAAGAATTTAAAACAATGTTCCTTTCACCCCGTAAAGTACAGTGTTCTGCAGTGTGAAGTATCTTACATCATTGTGTCACTAATGGAGAAAAATATTAAAAAGAAAATGGTGAAAAAGTTGTAAATTTTTGTGTAAAATTAAAAAGAAAAGTTAATAATAATTAAAGTCATTTTGACAAATTTAATATAATGCGCTTGTATATAATGTGGAAAGACATTGTATTGAAGGACCTACTCCATACAAGTGAGTAGCTTTTATCTTTAGTGAAGCAACACATATTAAATTACTTTATTTAGAACCTGTTGTTAGTAGTTGTATGATGAGAAACTAAGAGAATGAACACAAAGTTAAACAGTTAAGTCTGTGTTACGTATTTAAAGTCTATAGGATCTCACCTATAGAGAGTCGACCTTAATGTGATGCCATTTGAACCAAAGTTTTAAACAATTTTAAGGAATTTCGTGAATAAAACTGAATTAAAACCTTAATTAATCATATTTCAATTAATGTAAAATTAGAAACGATTATTTAATTAATTAATTGACATTAATTTAAAATGCAATCGAAGCTTTTATTTTGTGGAACACGTTTAAATGATTGGCAATTAAATGGCCGCTTTTTAGAGGTGGCCGTTATTACAGGTTCGGCTTTAATTAAAGAAAATCTTTGTTTTATTTGTAATTTAATTCTATTTAAAGATTTTTTTTTTAAATTATACTCGAACCTGCAGTAACGGACACCTTTTTTTCAGGGCACTTTCTAATAACCTCCAAACTACGGCCACCACTAAACAGTGGCAATTTTTCGGGAACGTTTAGTTTAGAAATTCAAAATAACCTCTAATTAACGGACATTTTAAAAGGTTTTCTTCGGTGTCCGTTCTTCACAGGTTTTACTGTATGCATAAAAGCTTCATTTGTATTGAATGTAAAGAAATGATTGATAATGACGTTTGCCTTTAGTTTTTTAATGCAAATTTATACAGTTTTTTTTGGAAATAATAAAAAAAAATGAGTAAATTAATAAATAAATTCGTTAAAATTTATAAATAATTACATAAATTATCAAGAGATTTTGTTTTTTTTTAGAAGAAGCCTTTAAAAGTTGGGTGTTAGCACGAAGTAACGAGCTTCAGAGCGACGTAAATTTATATTTATATATTTATTTACATGGGATTGAGACACTTTATCATAATAACTAAAGCGCCCATAGTTTGTTTGGGGGGAGGGAAATGTTAGCCTGTAATAAAGATTTAAGTCACGAAATGATCTTTCTATCCGGAAAGAGGATTTGAACTTACAGGAAACGGAAATGGAAGAGTAAAACTGAGAGGAGTCAGCTTTAGTAAAGTTTTCCATCATTTTGAATCCGGGTTCAATTACAAATTAACGCTTTTATATTATTAAATATAGAAAGAAATTAAACAGTAAATTCGTTCGTTGTGCCCGCGGATTATACGCGGTTAAGCGATGAGATCCATTTTTTAATGGAGAAATTTTATTATTATTATTATTATTATCACTTTCTTGGATGTTATACAGTAAAACTTGTGTAAACCGGAATACGCGGTGCGGATTTTTTCCGGTTTAGACAGGTTTTTAAGGCTCTGTTCTGAAGCAGGTTTTCGTTTTGGACAAGTTTTTTAACTTATAAAATCGCTTCGTTTCGAAGAATGTTTCCGTTTAAGCAGGTTTCCGTTTTGGACAGGTTTTTAAACGTAGAAAATCGCTCTGTTCTGAAGCAGGTTTTCGTTTTGGACAAGTTTTTTAACTTATAAAATCGCTCTGTTCTGAAAAATGTTTTCCGTTTAAGCAGGTTTCCGTTTTGGACAAGTTTCTAAACGTAGAAAATCGCTTCGTTTCGAAGAATTTTTCCATTTACACAGGTTTCCGTTTTAGACAGGTTTTACTGTATATAGCAGAGAGAAAGTATGCGGATCGGTCAAGAAATGACATCCCAAAATTTTTAATTTTTAGACTCGAGGACTTTGAATCCTCGAGAAATTCAGAAAATTCGGCTCTTCCCCCCCTGTATGTATGGATTTTAGTGTGTATGTGGGGGGACACACGAGTTTGTTTACTCTGTTTGAAGTTTAATAACTCCTGTGACTTTAGTCGAAAATTTCTGAAATTTTACAGGGAAGTTTGCGTATTAGGGACATTAATGCTGTTAAATTTTGGAGGTTAAAGGTCGAGAGGATGGTGAGATAGAAGAGGTTACGTGTTGACTTGATCGGATTTAATGAAGATTTTATTCGTTATTAGCGTTTACAATTTTTTATAAAGCACATTTTTACTTTCAAAATTAAGCTTTTTGCCATTTTATAATAATTAATTAATAATATAACAGATGGCGCCACACGCAATTTTAATTTTTTTGTTGAAAAAGTTACGGAACTCGTTGCTGAACTTTGTTATTTTTAATAAAGTTTTTAAACTTTTTAATAACTTAAATTGTTATTTTTCACCGATAAATTATGTTTTTAAACGTGATTAATGCGAAACAAATTAACTTTTAATGGCAGTTTAATCGATAATTACAATTAAAAATCTAAACTGTTTATCGCGATAAATCTGCTTGTTTACGCGACTTAAATGCGTTTTTAATTATTTATAAAATTTTAAAGTTGATTTTTATATTCTAAAATACACACAAAAATATGTTCTATAAAATTTTTAATTTCGGAAATACATTTTTCAGGGTTACATTAACGCAATTATCTTAAATAAATTACTATTTAAGAGAGAATCAATTTGATAAATGACAATAAAATTAATAAATAATTTAACCTTTAAAACTATTTTCAACAGAAATTGCGATTTTTTAAAACTTTAAATCACTTTTGTAACTGGGAAATTGTATTTTTATAATTAAATGTGTTACTTTATTAGTTGAAAATCGCAGTTTAATAAACTAAAAATAACTTTTATACTTAAAAAGTTTGCATTTTATAACTAAAAAACACTTTTATAATTAATAAGAATTACGTTTTAATAAAAATTTCAATGTTTATAAGTAAAAATTTGCGTTTTTTTATGTAAAAATTGCATTTTATAAATAAAATTATATAATTAATATAAAAATTGCATAATTACAATTAAAAACTTGAATAATCCTAACCAATATTGCATAATTACAATTAAAAACTGCATAATTACAATTAAAAACTTGAATAATCCTAACCAATATT
>NW_019385270.1:22193-57088 GCF_000671375.1 Centruroides sculpturatus
AAACATAATAGAAGAAATATTCTAGAATATTCTGGAATGGAAAACATAATAGAAGAAATATTCTAGAATATTCTGGAATAGAAAACATAATAGAAGAAATATTCTAGAATATTCTGGAATAGAAAACATAATAGAAGAAATATTCTAGAATATTCTGGAATAGAAAACATAATAGAAGAAATATTCTAGAATATTCTGGAATAGAAAACATAATAGAAGAAATATTCTAGAATATTCTGGAATAGAAAACATAATAGAAGAAATATTCTAGAATATTCTGGAATGGAAAACATAATAGAAGAAATATTCTAGAATATTCTGGAATAGAAAACATAATAGAAGAAATATTCTAGAATATTCTGGAATAGAAAACATAATAGAAGAAATATTCTAGAATATTCTGGAATAGAAAACATAATAGAAGAAATATTCTAGAATATTCTGGAATAGAAAACATAATAGAAGAAATATTCTAGAATATTCTGGAATAGAAAACATAATAGAAGAAATATTCTAGAATATTCTGGAATAGAAAACATAATAGAAGAAATATTCTAGAATATTCTGGAATAGAAAACATAATAGAAGAAATATTCTAGAATATTCTGGAATAGAAAACATAATAGAAGAAATATTCTAGAATATTCTGGAATAGAAAACATAATAGAAGAAATATTCTAGAATATTCTGGAATAGAAAACATAATAGAAGAAATATTCTAGAATATTCTGGAATAGAAAACATAATAGAAGAAATATTCTAGAATATTCTGGAATAGAAAACATAATAGAAGAAATATTCTAGAATATTCTGGAATAGAAAACATAATAGAAGAAATATTCTAGAATATTATGAAATAGAAAAAAATAATAGAAAAATATTCTAGAATATTTTCTATTTTTATTTTAGAATGCTATAGAAATAATATAAAGCATTATAGAAAATATTCTAGAATATAGAAAAGGAAATTCTATTTTTATATTCTAAAAACATTCTAGAATTAAATATAAAAATTATAAATTATATTCTAGAATATTCTTTCCATAGTTATTCTATAAAAATAAAAGTATTGTAGAATATTTCTTCTATTCTATTTCTTCATTCTAGAAACAATCTAGAATTAAAAAATAAGAAATTATAGATTGTATTCTAGAATATTTCAAAGAAAGTTACACGAGTAGCCGATTATCTGTAAAGGTGTTATTGTCTGAACACCTGAAAGACAAGACAATAATTTTGTTAGTGAAGTAGCTCCAGATCAATTAGGATATCATGGAGTAAGTCAGAAGGGAATTTCTGCTAATATTTTTTCCGTTTAGATGGCCATTTTCATTTGTAATTTCTCTATAATTCTTCATTTTTCCAATCTAATAAACACCGCCTCTTCAATTGTTTTAGATTGAACGTGAGGGGAGGAAAAAAATGTAATATTCTGTACGAAGTTTTTATTACATTGTACAGAATTCAATTTTATGTATATTTTTACATAAATAAACTCTATCGTGTGCCATTGATTACTTCCTTTTCGTGTAATTTAACATCTAAAAATACTGATAGAAATTGAATACGGTCAAACCTGTATAAACCGCGATACCAAACCTATTCAAACCGGAATATTTTTTCCGGTTTAAACAGGTTATTTAACATAAGGAAATTGCTGTTTCGAAGAATTTTTTTCCAGTTTAAGTAGGTTTCCGCTTTATTCAAATTCCGTTTTGGACAGGTTTTACTGTAATTAAATATTAAAAATTGCAATTAAAAAAACAATGATTATTATATTATATTTTTCTATAGAAAATTTTAATTAAAATTATTAAAACCTTATAAGAAAAATTTAAACTTAGCTACACATTTTTNTGTAAATATACGTTTTGAATTGATCATGCCATGATTACTTATCCAATAGTAGAGTCAGATTCTGATAATAACGATGCACATTCCCCATTTTTATCATTTAATTTGTGTTTTATGTAAAGAAAACCTTACAAAAATTTAGAAAATTTAAAGTTTTCTTAGAAATTTATATAAAAACTCTTCTAACTAATCTTATTTCTTTCCTCCTCTCTCTTCTATTTCTCGTATTTCGCTCTCCCTCTTCTCTTCCTCGCTCTCCCTCTTCTCTTCCTCGCTTTTCTCGATCTCTCATCTCTTTGTCTCGTTCTTTTCTCATTGTCTATCTTTTTCTTCTCTCACTTTCTTCTCTTTCGCACCTCTCGCTCTTTTTCTTCTTTTTCTCCCTTCTTTCTCTCTTTTCTGTCTCGTCTCTCGCTCTTCTTCTCATCCTCGCTCCTCTCAATCTCTGTTACTTTTCTCTTTCTTGCTTACCTTTCACTATCTATTCTCTCTATCTTTGTCACTCTCACTCTCTTATCTTTCTCAACTCTCGCTTTTCCTCTTCTCTACATTGTTTCTCTCTCTTCTCTTTCTCGCTCTCTCTCGCTCTTCCTCCTCCCTTTCTTTCTCCTCTCTCTCTCTTTTTTCTCGATTCTCGCTCTCCTCCTCTTTCTAGCTTTTTATCTCTCTTTCTTATTCTTTGTTCTCTTTCTCTTTTCTCTTTCTTCTCTTGCTGCTCTCTCACTCATCTCTTTTAAGATAAAATCTCATCAGAATTCAATTTAAATTTCTAATAAAATACTGTATAATGTAAAGGTGTTCTTAATAAACTTTTCAATTAAAGTTTTTATGTAGTTTTATATTATGAGAGGGCTTATATTCTTGAAGTGCAATAAAAGCCCCAAAGAGTTCTTAAAGAGCCCTAAATTCTGATAGTGCAAAGCTCTAGGCAAGTGGGGTCTTGCGAGGCCTTTTAACTTTATATAATGCCAAACCCATATCACACATTAATCGATATTGTGTAGGACCCAATACTGTAAATAATACTGGAGTGCCGATACTAGACTAAGATCGAATATCGATAAGGATATATTTGTGCATATATGAGGCCCTTAAAAATAACGAGCAAAAACTTCATTAAAAATGTAAATAAAAAATTTAGATCACGCAGGAAAACACTAACCTTAATATAAAATAACCTTTCTTAGAAATTATTTTTTAAAAAAATATTACAGTAAAACCTGTGAACAACGGCCACTGGCGAGAATATTTAAAAAATGGCGTTGTTGGGAGTGGCCGTTGTTTGAAGGTTATTTTGTAATTATTTTTTATCAACGTTACGAAATATGTCCGCCGTTTAGAGGTGGTCGTTGTTAAGAGGTGATGTTTTTATGCATGTTTTTTCAAAGACACTGAAAAAATGACAGCAGTTTAGATGTTAGATTGGGTTAGGTTAGAGGTGGCCGTTGTTGGGAGGTGGCCGTTTTTGGAGGTTCGACTGTATCATAATTTAATTACACATAAAATCATAAAACTTTAAACAAATTTTCTAACATAAAACAAAGTCAGTTAGTCAATTACTTTGAATGTGATTTCTCTTTTTTTCCATGTTATTTAACACGCACGCGACTATTATTTGTCCCATTTTTAAATGGGTTATTGGCTTCTAAACATGCAGAAATGACAAAAAATTACGTCTTTTACAATTATTTACCATCTAAAAAAACAATAAATTAATCTCAATCAACTATTTTTTAATTAATTACAATTAAATTGTCATTTTAACTATATTAACCTTTGTAGCCATTCTAACACCAAACTAATGACAAATTATGATGCATTTTTATGTCAATTAAAGCACTAGACAATGGAATGTTAAATATAATTAAAATAATATATAAAATAATAATATTTAACTCGCAAATCTTTAGCAAAACTCGCAATGAGGGCAACGATATAGGTTACAACCAACCCCATTTAATCGATAATAGAATAATCGATAATGTGATTTTATATGTAAGTCATTGTACTTTTTGATAAATAATCGAAGAATAAAAGCCTTAAACACTTCCTATTATCTAATAAATCGAATTTTATTCAATTATCTTTCTTAAAAATTAATTAAAACACGTGTTAATTGTAATTAACAACTTAATAAAGTCATTAGTTTGCGTGGAAGCGGATTAGATTATCTGTTGAACGATTTAAATTATAAAAGGAATTTCCGAGTGAAAACTTTTATAAATTTATTAAAATAATTCTTAAATATGTTCTTTTTAAGATAAATTTAAGATTTCAGTTCAAAATTATTATTTATTTAGTAAAAAAAACCCTAACAAAATCGTCCCGTTTGTTAATGTGTTTCGACGTTTTAAATCCTAAAAACATTACTTTATTTTATTTTTATAATTGGAAAATAATTTTTAAAAGTTTTATAAATAATAATAAAAAGTAAATTGCTCAATTTATCTTTGACAAATTTCCAAATTTTTATATAAAAATAACGTCAGCTGTTTTGTCATAAAAGATACCGTTGAATGACATATTACTTTTTTACTTTTCCTGTTGTTATACAATAAAACCTGTTTAAAACGGAACCTGAATAAAACGAAAACCTGCCTAAATTTTTAAAACGAATCGAGTTTTTTTTTAAATGTTAAAAAACCTGTCTAAACCGGAAATCTGCCAAGCTATTAAGTACAGTAAAACCTGTCCGGTTTTGACAGGTTTTACTGTATATAACAGAGGAAAAATATGGCGACCAGTCAAAAAATGATCCCCCCTTTATACTTTTGGACTCGGGGATCCTTGAAACGTTCAGAAATGAAAAATTTGGGAGTTTTTCTGCGTAGTGTGTGGGGGAGCACGAATTGTTCACCCAATTTAAAGCTTAATAACTTCCGGGCCTTTTGTCGAATATTTTTGAAATTTTGTAGGGAGGTTTGTGTATTATAGAGACTGAAGCTATTAAATTTTGGAGGTTACGGGTCGAGGGGGTGGGGAGATAGAAGGGGTCGCTTGTCGTATCGCGAGTGGGATAGGATTTAGTGGAGATTTTATTCATTGTTAGCATTTACAATTTTGTATAAAACTCATTTGTACCCTCGAAATTAAGCTTATTGCCGTTTTATAATAATTAGTAGTAAAAAGGTTTTTAAATAAAATCTCACAACAGATGGGGCCACAAGTAATTTTAACTCTTGCCAAGAATGTTACACAACTCGTTGCTGGATTTTCTTTCTTATAAATTATAATAAAATTTAAAAAAAAATAAATATTACGATTTATTTTTTTATTTTCTTTGTATGTACGTACAGTTTGTATAAATTTTTAAGATTAAATAAATGCTTTAGTATAATGTAATAATAATAAACATGCGAAAGTAACGAAGATGTGACACAGTTAATGACTTTTTTTAATAAAAAATTATAATAAAATAAACTATAAATGAGAGACAATTAGCTGCATTTAAACAAAAAGAATAATAATGAAGTGTTTGTTTTATTTTGAAGTTGTTTTTAAATAAAACTTTCATAAAGTTTTATTTAAAAACAACTTCAAAATGTTAATGTTATTTAAGAAATAAGATAATCATTTAACATAACAGTGAAATTATGAGAGAGAGAGAGAATAGAGTGCTAGAGATGGGGGAGGAGTTAAAAAGAAGGGGGAAAGAAGAGCAAGAACGACAGAAAAAGTGAGTGAGAGAGAGATTGACAGAACATAGACTACGAGAGAAAGAGAGAGAGAGAAGGGAGTGTATGCGATAAAAAAGATAAGGAAGAGCAAGGTGGGAGAGAAGTAGAAAATCGAGCGCAAGAGAGAAAGATGAATGAGTGCGAGAAAGAGAGAGAGAAAGGTGAGAGAAAGAGGAACGAGGCAAGAAAGAGAGAGAGAGAGAGAGGAAGGTGAGAGAGAGAGAAGTAGAGCGAGTTAGAGAGACGAAGAAGTGCGAGGCGAGAGAGAGAAAGAGACAGAAAAGGAGAAGATAGACTGCGAGAAAGGGAGGAAGAAATGCGAGAGAAAGAGAGAATGAGAGAAGATAGACTGCGAGAGAAAGAAAGGAAGAGAAGATAGAGTGCGAGAGAAAGAGAGAAAGAGAATATAGAATGTGAGAGAGGAAAAAAATTAAAACGAGAGAGATAGAGAGTACGAGAAAAAGGGAAAGAGACGAGTGCAAGAAATACAGGATCGAGAACAAGAGCGAGGGAGAGAGGAGAAAGGACCGAAAGATAGAGAAAGAGAGCGATAGAGATAGAGAAGAGCGAGAGCAAAAGAGGAGGAGGAAGAAAGAGAAAAATGATTGAGTGAAAGGGAAAAGACGAGAGGGAGGAATATAACATTACTCTTGGTTTTTCTACAAAGAATTTTAATGTTATAAACAACAAATAAAATTAAGTAAGGTTTTCGTAATTTTCTTATTTAGCTTTATATAAATGAACATATGAAACGAATATAGTTTATTATACAAACTTATCGACGTGTTTTTCGATATATATAAATCATTTAATGAAACAAAAATGTAATAAAATAATAACAATTTTTATATACAAGAATTTAAAGTAATTTATAAATTTTTAAGCAATTTTCTTACGTTTGATAGCATGCAAATTTAAGAATATTGTATACATTATACATAAGTTTAACTCTGTTTAATGATATAAAAATTTTAAAGAACAGGGAAATAAATGATAAATTATTTATTTCCTGGAATTCTTTGAGTAATTTAATCGGTTTTATATACATTTATAATGCTTAATCAATGTAAATTCCGTCGTATAATTATCATTTGTATTCTAGAAGTTAGCTTTGGATGCGAATTAGAATTCAGTCTGTGATGCTTCTACTGAAAGATGTACAACATCCTTTTATCTATTTTTAGATTTTACTGCATTTGACAAGGCTTTTATCATCATTTTTTTAAAGAAAATAATGGTTTAATTATTAAATTTAACAATTACATGACATAGTTTCCTTTAAAAAACGTGAAATTCTGGCCAAGGAACGTCTGACCTTTGACCTGATTTCCTTCAACTTGTTAAGTTTTGATGAATATTTAAGCGTTAGTAAGACGAAATTTTGGCAATTTTTCTCGTCTCCTAACTCATTTGTTTATAAATATTTTTGACTAAAATTATCTTTTTTTTTTCCTGTTATTTTATTCTAAAAAAAGATTTCCAAGAAACAATGCCACATACATTTTCTAGATAATTTTTTTCTAGAAAATTAGTTTATACATCCGTAGACCTGCAACTGGATCTTATGACAGGGATCCTGCAGGGCTTGTTACAGCTCTTAAGCTATAACATATAATATGCCCATCTCTGCACTAAATAATGGTACATGTAAAAATATAAACCCTGAACGATAGAATCATAATGAGAAGCCCTAATCTACATCTTTGCAAATCAAATGCTGGACTCATAAGCTAAATTTTAGGGCCTCACGCTTTTAAATTGTGGAGAAAAGAGCCCCTTACATGTTATAGCTTCAAGCAATAATTCATGTAAATCTGTGCTTAAAATACCTTAATGTGCTCTTGACTAGAGGCCTGGAATAAGTCTAAATATGATCCTAACTAGGAATCTTTCTGAGGCCTCAATCAAGGCTAGATTTAGATGTTTTTGGCCCTTATTTCTAGCATATAAAAGATCTATTCGTCTCAGCAAACAGCAAGTGCCACATGTCGATTTCGATCTCTGCAAGGCCCCAGCCTAATTAATTAGAGAAATAAGTAAATAAAGTTAAAATTTATTAATTTATAAGTTAATTTTTAAAAGATTAAACACAATTTATTTGTTATAACCAACAAAATTTTCTTTCTAAAGGCAATAAGTTAAAACAAAAAGCAGTAGAATGTGTGTGTGTGTGTGCTTGACAAGTAATTAATTCCTGTCAAATAATTTATCGTTGTGATAAAGAATAGAGAATTTATGTAAATATACATATTTATAGCAATATTTCATTAAAATTCACTATTTTTTTAAATAATGGAATAAAATAATTCTCATTAGAACAAGAGCCAAAGATTCCATAGATTGGATTTTCTTGTTTTAAAGGATCGACACCTTAGCAAATCATAGGCAAATTAATAGGAAAGAATCGTTAATACAAGGTTTTCTGATACCAGAAATAGATCCTTAAACAGATTAAAGGAATTTTATGATAAAATTTAATAAATTTTTTTATATAAATAAGCGTGCAAATGCCACAGATGTGTGCATGTATCTGTTTAAAGGACTTGGATGGAAATTATAACAAATCCCCGACAATTAAGTGGATGAAATAGATAATGTCGAGTTTCCTGATTCTAGAAATAGATCCTTAAACAGATTATGGATTTTTTTATAATAAAATATAACAATTTTTATGTAAATATGAACATATAAAACACATATGTACTTCATAGAAGTGCATATCTGTTTAAAAGACTTGAAGGAAAAGTATAATTACTAGACAACTGAGAAGATAAAACATGTAAATATTGAGTTTCCTGATACTAGAAATAGATCCTTAAACAAATTAATAGATTTTTCTATAATAAAATATAATGATTTTTTACCTAAATTAGCAAGAAAATCCACAGACACGTATATTGTTCAATGGACATGGATCGAAACTAAAACAATTCCTAGGCAATTGTGTAAGGAAAATCTGTAATGTTAAGTATCCTGTTAGTGAAAATAAATCCTTAAACAAATTAAATACTCGTTGAATTTTTCAATATTCTTTTGTAATCAACACCTTTCTGTAATTTTGTTGTTTTTATAACTGTTATTATCGACGAGTTGCTTAACAATAAATATGCAGAATATATCCTGTTTATTGACAGAAGCCCCGAGGGATTGGAAGTAAATTGAATTAAAACCAATATTAATTTAACCTTGTAATTATTATTTCCGAAGAGAAATGAGTTTTATAATTTTAAAGGACATCTACAATGATATATTCAAAGGATAATGCGCGTTACAATAATAAAAATCTGGGATGGGATATTTTAATTTTTTTTTGTTTTTGTTTTTTATAGTAATTAAAGCTTGTTTTAAAATAAATTTTTAATTATTTACGATATTTATAAATATATTGGACCTATTTTTGAGAAAATCTTTATTTTGGGGGTTTTTTTGAAGCGTAAAGTGGAGTTAGTTGATATCACTTAATTGTAATTTAATTAAGAAAAATAGAGAAATTCTCTTAACAAATAGGGTATTTTTCTTATTTACCTGTAATTTCCCTAATTTTCTCCCCTAATTTTTATAATTTTCCTATATTTCTCCCTAATTTCCCTTCTAATCTCCCCCTAATTTTTATAATTTCCCTAAATTTCCCCCTAATTTTTATAATTTCCCTAAATTTACCCCCTAATTTTTATAATTTCCCTAAATTTCCTCCTAATTTTTATAATTTCACCAATATTCCCCATATAAGAANACTGTTTCTAAAGATTGATCACTTCTACTCCATTTTTTAATTTTATTTCAGTTTTCTTTTTCTTTTATAATAAATTCGAGATCAAAGTTTGAAAATTGACTTAACTGGTTACAAAATTAAAACATTATTCAAGATAAAAACCAATTTTTAAAAGATAAAATGAAGTTTTTTTTTTCCAACCTTCCCTTCTTGTAAAAGAAGTAGGAAGCTGATTTATTTATCATTGAGAAAAGTACATTAGAACCCGTTTAACAACGAATGTGACTGTGTTGAATTTTTTTAAATCTTCTTTATACAGGTTACAGCGTGTCTGAAAGGTTCTATTTTTTTTATAGAAGGTTTGCCGTTTCGTTTTATAGAAGGTTGTAGCGGGAGTGAAGACGATATCAGTTAGAATTTTTCGTTTTGTAGGGGGTATGGAGGTTTCTATAGAGGATTATTGTGTTTGAAAGGTTGTATTATATAGAGGATTTGTCAGGTTTCTCTATATAGGGGTTATAGAAGATTTGGAAGATTCTTCTATATAGAAGATTATGAAGAGCGTGGAAGATTTTATTATATAGAAGGTTATGGAGTTTGGAAGGTTTTATTATATAGAGAATTTGTCAGGTTTCTTTATATAGAGGGTTACAGGGAATTTGGAAAGTTCTTGTAGCCTATATAGAGGATTATGGATGGCGTGGAAGGTTTTTTTTATAGAGAGGTTTCATCAGGTTTGTTTCACTTGAGTTTTAAGAAAGTTTAATTGTGTTTAAACAATTTAATTATAATTTTTAGTTAAATTTAGCGTAAAAATAACACCTTTATTTATTTTTCAACAGTATATTTACATTTTTAAAACGGAAAAACATAATTATTTGGTAGAATATTATAATTAAAGTGTTGCACTTAACAGATTACATTCGACTTTTAAGGAAGTTTAATTGTGTTTAAACGTTTTAATTATAATTACTTCTTGAAAATTTGTGTAAAAGTAGAATTTTCATTCACTTTTCTATACAATTTTTACATTTTTAAAGCAGAAAAAATACAATTATTTAGTAGGATATTGTAATTGAATCATTATAATTTCATAAAACTTGCTATCAATTTTATCCTAGCTTAATAACCATTATCTGTAAAGATTTAAAAAAAAAATAGTGGGTCATATCCAGATGCTGAAAGAGTTAATGGGTCGAAAATAACAGGGTGTCATCGAACAATCTCATATAAGTAGGTCGATGCTACGTATCCATTTATCATACTCCTATACCACTCTGTATTATTTTTTAATTATGTGATGCGTTACGCTTCATCATCTTCCTCCTCCTCCTTCTCCTCCTCATCATCATCATTAATAAAAATCAATAAATATCGATGATAATATCAAGGAAAAATTCCTCAGATAAGATTTTAGTAGCTTGTAGGATTAGAACGACCCTCGAGATTGTTGAAGATAATGTATATAAATTACGTCCACACGATAAGAAATGACAGCTAAATTCGGTTACAACCCACAAAAATTATTGATAAATGGTTAATATCACTTATCTGCTACTGTATTATGGGTTTTTTTTGGTGTTTTTGGTCATTACTTTTCGGATTATAAGCCGCAGTTATTGTTTATATCTCACTTAACTCAAGTTAACTTACTCCTTACTTGCAGGGGAAAAGTATTAGTGTTTAGGACAGACATACAGTACGTATTTATTTAATGGTTATAAGTTATACTTTTAATTTAAATATATTTCATGAAACGAGTATATTTACTATTGTGTATGCACTTGAACATGTGACAATACAGCAGGTATAAACTTTTTAACTGAGCTAAAATCGGTTTATAATCTCCCAAAAATTACTAATAAATGGTTAATATCACTTATTTTCTACTCAATTATGTGTTTTCGATCGTTATTTTTCGAATTTTAAGACAAAATTATGTCTTGTTGTCCGTCCAAGCTGTACCATAACAGGCCCTTCCCCTCCACCAAATAATGATTTATGTAAGATTGTGAGGGCCCAAAGCTATGGACTCATAACGTAAGGCCTTAAGCTCTAATTTGCTTTCATATCTCACCTAACTCACGTCACTTTGAGTGAAAAATCCAGGAACGAGTTGCGTAACTTTTCCGGCAAAAAAGTTAAAATTGCGTGTGGTGCCATCTGTTATATTATTAATTATTGTAAAATAGCAAAAAGAAACTAGAGTTTTATAAAATGAATTGCAAATACTAGTAAAATCTTTATCAACTTTGACCTCACCAGAGATACGACACGTCACTCCCTCTATCTCCCCACCCCCTCGACCTTTAACCTCAAAAATTTAACAGCATTTATGTCCCTAATACACAAACCTCCCTGCAAAATTTCAGAAATTGTCGACAAAAGAGAAACGAGTTATTAAGCTTCAAAGTGGGTAGGTAAACAATACGTCCATCCACATACAGTAACATCCATACACAGAAAAATCCCTAAATTTTTTGCATTTCTAGACATTTTAATGCTCCAAAAATGTAAAAAAAATTTGTAATTGACTAATTGCCATANTAAAAAAAATTTGTAATAATTAATATTTATATTTTAATTTTAAAGTGGATTATTAAAATATAATTTAGCATTGAAAAATTAATTTTCTTTTCTGATTTTGATTGATGTAAATTTACTTTCGCTCTTTGAACTGCATCAATATTTAACACTTTGTTTTATTTTTAAATTATCTTATTTTTATTATTTTAATAAAGTGAATTAATATTGCTTAAATATATATTTTTAAATAAAGTAATTTAATATTATAAATTTTATCGATTTTTTTTCCTTATTTTATGTTTTACTTTTTGCATTTTTTAGACGTTTTTTACAATCATGTATAGGGAAATTCCCTTAATATTTAAAGAAATTTCCCTGAAAAGTTAATCGACTTTGATTTTGTAGTGTATACAAAACACTAAAAATCGAAATCGATTAATTTTTTAGGGAAATTTCCTTAAATATTTAGGGAATTTTTCTGTATAGGGTATATTCCTGAATATCCCTGTATAGGTAATTCCCTTAATACAGGAGCGATATATATAGAAGATATTCTTTGAAGAATCTTTGTTTATTTTTATATTAGGGAAGGTTTTTCTATATTTCTTCCGATATATTTCCCCAAATCCCTCAATATAGGGAAATGTCCTTAATATAAAGAAAGATCCTTTCTTTTAATAAAGCGCACGAGCGGGTAAAAACCACTGAACGGTGCGGGTTCTCTTCATATGTTTAACGCCGAAATAGGGCATAGTTTCCCATAGAAAGTCCTTTCTCTTAGTAGATCGCACTTGTGTTGTGTTGCCTTATTCGTCAATCCTACAGTCCTTTAATATAAAATAGTAAAGGACATTTACTTTCTTATGTGATTGTTCAAGACTGTGACGCATATTTTATTTTGTATTGGTCTCTTGTTTGGCTTCACTTCTGTAACAAAACATATAACACTTTTACTGTTTTGTTTTATTATGTTATTTGTAATTGATTTACGTAGAGGTTTTGTTTTTAGTTGTAAAATCTGTGTAAGCTGGAATACACGGTTCCGTTCTACACAGGTTTTACTAAGCTTGTGTTTTTTCTGTATTGTTTTTACAGTCCCCATTCACCTGGTGCTCTGTATCATTTGTTATATTGTTTTTCATGCTGATTATGTGATTTGGCGATAACAATGTCCATTTAGTGTAAAATCGTACAATTAGTAATTCACAGAGGCTCTGAAGCAGCTTCTATTTAAGCGGTTTATAAAGACGACACTATATAGAAGAGCATTATATCGAGGTATAACTGCATTATAATTTTTATATTAAATACACAATAAATACTTCAATTGTAAAATGATTTATTTATTTATGTATTTTATATTGTATTAATTAAGATATTTATTAGTTTATGCTTGTATTTCTCTTATTTTTTTCGTGTTTGTGCTGACTACAAACGAAACACTCAACACTTTAATCGCATGACGTCTTTTATTGATTACACATGCTTTGTGTGTTTCGTGTAATGTGTTTGATCGCGGTAGTTAAACTTTTGTTTTGTTTTAAAACAAAACGAAAACACTACAATCGTGTGTGACGTTCTGCTTTGTTTGTGCTTCACGTTTATCGTGTGACGTGTTGGTTTTTGAAGTGTTAATTAAACAATTAACACTTCAAAAACCAATTCATTATCTTTATTAAAAGTTGGTTAACGTGTCAACAAATTAACAATGAATTTTTTAAAAATTTTTTACGGATAAACAAACAGACAGATAGAGAAAGAAATGCATAATACAAAATTTCAACTCAAACTTTTTATATTAAAATAAAAATCAAGAGAACAGGACGACTGACAGACGAATATTCAAACCACATTTTTAAATATAATAAAAACCTGTTTAAAACAGAACCTTAATAAAACGAAAACCTGCTTAAACGGAAAAAAATTTTTAAATTTAAAAATTCGTTTAACGAACTTCGTTAAAAAGAAATCGTTAAAACGCAATTTGAATTTGAAAATTCAAATTTAAATTCTGCAAAATATTTCAATTTCAATTGTTTCTTAATTGTTAAGAATTTATTGGATGCATTAAGTAGTCGCTATTTGTAAACATCTGTGGGCGATCAAGTTCTTAGTGTGACGCAACACGAATAACGACTTCTGTCACAGTGATACCAAAAGTGGTTTGTTACGGTACTTGACCTATCGATTGCTGATTTCCATCCCCCCTTCTGTAAATGGATTGTGTAGAATTCACCTCACGAAAATACAAATATCTTTGTTACTTTAATCACGTTGAACACTTATGAGAGTGAATGCCAACAGCTGGTGTCAATAGAAATCTTAAATTTCATCAAACTCCTCTCTCTCTCTGTAAGGATTAAATGGCACAGAGGACGTTACCCGTAGATAAAGTTAGAGAAATTGTCCTTTTGTACAAATACATTTGAGATTTTTTAAATATTAGGAAAGTTTTTTTATTAACCAAATTTTAATTGTCTTGCTTTCATTGCTTAAAAAAAAAATGTAAACCGTTGTAGAAATGAGGTTAGCGAGCTCTTTGATATGGATCGAAGTTTATGATTGATGTATGTTTAATACGCCATTTTCTGCTTTTGATAACTGTTTAATTGGGTTATAATTGTTTTAAATTGTTTTTGCATTGTTTATCTCGCTTGTTTTCTGGAGAATAATACAACGAAATCGCTTGACATGCCTGCTATTTAAAGATCTTAAACCAGGATCGGTTCTTTGAAGTTTCTCTGTAGAATTTATGAAATTGAACCAAATACAGTCAAATTTCCAAAAGCATTTATTTCCATTTTGAACAGAAATACCTACAAAGTGCCCTGAAAACAACGTAATCTCCTAACATCGGCCATTTTTAATGTTTCCGTAAGTGTCCGTTTCTCGTAGGTTTGAGTGTATATAAGAAATTGCAAATGCATTGTTTTCGTATGTGTTTTCTAATTAAGAGTAGGCTATGGTGCAATTGTTAGTGATACCAGTAATATGGATAAAGCATAAAATAAGGATCATATCGTTGAAGACCATAGCCTATATAAAAGTGAATGAAATTGAATAAATTTCATAAAAATTATATTTTAAATTATTTCTGTATCTTTGTATTTGTAAAATGTTTCATATTGTGCAAAGAACATATGTAATGTGTCTTTTAGAAAGCACAGACAATGTGTCTTTTAGAAAGTATATGCAATGTGTTCTATAGAAACCACACGCAACGCATTTTTTAGGAACCAAATGCAATGTGTTCTTCAGAAAGAACATGCAATATGAACTTCAGAAAGTATACACAATGTGTTCTATAGAAACCACATGCAATGTATTCTTTGGGAACCAAATGCAACGTGCTCTTCAGAAAGAACATACAATATGAACTTTAGAAAGCACGTGCAATGTGTTTTCTAAGAAAATCTGGTGTAATTATTTAGGGTGCCAGCAACTTGGATAAAGCACTTAAACAAAGGATCATATCCTTAAACTTTCTGCATACAAATAAATAAAAATAAATAAAACATATCCAGTAACAAAATTCAACTGAATAAAACATGTTTTAAAAAACAAACAGAAACAAAATTTTGGAATTTGAATTTTGCTTAGTTACTAAATGACGTTTATTTATTGTTCATATTTACTAACATCAACCATGAACCATGTACGATGAACTGTTTCCTCGATTAAACTAATTGTCATATGACAAAGCGCTGTTTAAATTAATTAAATATAACTTATTTGATTCTAACTAAATATATTTAAATAAATTAAATTAAATGTATCGGTTTATATACTCGGCTGCCATGTTTAATTAAATGTTTCTCTATAATAAAACCGTGATGTTTTTTCTTCGATCGTTTAATTATTAAAGCATTAAACTCGTTGTCGTGGGTTCGATTCCCAATTAAAACCGGGATTTTTTGAGTGGACACACTGGATTTAGTGCTAGCTAGATGACGATATATCGAGGTTTGACTTAATGTACCGAGTTTAATCTTTATCTCTACGTTGAACACAATAGAGGAAAATTTTATCTTCTGATTCGTTATATCGAGGGAAAATTATTTAAACATTTTAAAATTCGATTTTTTTAATGTTTTATAATCGATGTGGGTCATTAATAAGTTAATTTTCTATATCAATATTATTATTTATTTATTTATTTTATAAGAAGAAGTGAATAAGACACGTCACTTTCCACCTCGTTAGTCACTTTTAACAGTTTAAATTCAACATTAATATTAATTATTAAAGTATAAATTATATTTAAATAAATNAGAACATGCAATATGAACTTCAGAAAGTATACACAATGTGTTCTATAGAAACCACATGCAATGTATTCTTTGGGAACCAAATGCAATGTGTCCTTCAGAAAGAACATACAATATGAACTTTAGAAAGCACGTGCAATGTGTTTTCTAAGAAAACCTGGTGTAATTATTTAGGGTGCCAGCAACTTGGATAAAGCACTTAAACAAAGGATCATATCCTTAAACTTTCTGCATACAAATAAATAAAAATAAATAAAACATATCCAGTAACAAAATTCAACTGAATAAAACATGTTTTAAAAAACAAACAGAAACAAAATTTTGGAATTTGAATTTTGCTTAGTTACTAAATGACGTTTATTTATTGTTCATATTTACTAACATCAACCATGAACCATGTACGATGAACTGTTTCCTCGATTAAACTAATTGTCATATGACAAAGCGCTGTTTAAATTATATTAAATATAACTTATTTGATTCTAACTAAATATATTTAAATAAATAAAAAAGACATTCTGAAATTTCAAAAAAATTCAAAAATATTTACTTTTTTAAAGGAATTTAAAGGAGGGAAGAAAAAAATATTTTTAAAAAAGTCACTGACGTCCTACTGTTTCTAAAGATTGATCACTTCTACTCCATTTTTTAATTTTATTTCAGTTTTCTTTTTCTTTTATAATAAATTCGAAATCAAAGTTTGAAAATTGACTTAACTGGTTACAAAATTAAAACATTATTCAAGATAAAAACCAATTTTTAAAAGATAAAATGAAGTTTTTTTTTTTTCCAACCTTCCCTTCTTGTAAAAGAAGTAGGAAGCTGATTTATTTATCATTGAGAAAAGTACATTAGAACCCGTTTAACAACGAATGTGACTGTGTTGAATTTTTTTAAATCTTCTTTATACAGGTTACAGCGTGTCTGAAAGGTTCTATTTTTTTATAGAAGGTTTGCCGTTTCGTTTTATAGAAGGTTGTAGCGGGAGTGAAGACGATATCAGTTAGAATTTTTCGTTTTGTAGGGGGTATGGAGGTTTCTATAGAGGATTATTGTGTTTGAAAGGTTGTATTATATAGAGGATTTGTCAGGTTTCTCTATATAGGGGTTATAGAAGATTTGGAAGATTCTTCTATATAGAAGATTATGAAGAGCGTGGAAGATTTTATTATATAGAAGGTTATGGAGTTTGGAAGGTTTTATTATATAGAGAATTTGTCAGGTTTCTTTATATAGAGGGTTACAGAGAATTTGGAAAGTTCTTGTAGCCTATATAGAGTATTATGGAGGGCGTGGAAGGTTTTTTTTAATACAGAGGTTTCATCAGGTTTCGTGTTATAAAAGTTTATATTGTGAATGAAATGGTACCAGCCAGAGTTTTCCTTTTTATAAAGAGTTATGAAAGATTTAGAAGGTTCTGTTATATAGAGGATTTTCCAGGTTCCATTCCATAGAGAATTACCTCGGGAATGCGACAATACCTACCAGAATTTTCCGTTTTACAGAGTATCATTAAGTGTTGGAAAGGTTCTATTATATAGATTTGAAGGAAGGTTTTGTTTGTATTAACTTATGCAATTGGTTCCCAAATAAAGTCTTTCGTGTCCGTTTTAAACGGGTTTCCGACTTATAATAGTATTTTCATAGCGATCTTTCATTTAGGTAGTTTCCCGTTTTGTAAGAAGTCCGTTTTAGACAGGTTTTAATGCATATAAGTTATACAAACAAGAAAGAAAGTGTTTCAAGTTTAGAGAGGTTTTATTTCTATGAAGAATAAGGGAATTAGAACAGCATGAATAGATTAGATCGATTATTTTTCAGTTTAGTAAGCGTGATACACGATAATAAACTGTAGTTTGCCCTCCTTCGTGACGTAACTGGAATATACAGTAAAGATATGGCAACGTTACTACATACATACGCCCATATTATTAATCTAAAATGTGCCAATTAATATTTTTCTACTTAAAAAAAGAAATTTAATTTTACAAAGTTTCGTTAAATAATTAAAATAATTTAGTTTTTTACTTTCCCGGCTTTTATACATTAAAACCTGTTTAAGACGGAACTTGAATAAAACAAAAACGTGCCTAAACTGGGAAAAATCCTTCGAAACAGAGCGACTTTCTACGTTAAAAAAATCTGCTAAAAACGGAAAAAGTATTCGGTACCGTGCCATTCCGCTTTACACAGGTTTTATTGTTGAAAAGTATAACCAAAAAATGACCTCCCTCTAAAGACTTTTACATTTTTAGACTCAGGAGACCTTTAAACCTCGAGAAATGCAAAGAACTTCTGGGTTTTTTTCTGTATGTAGTATTTGAGGCACGAATTGTTTACCACTTTCAAGCATTATAACTCCTTCCCCTTTTGTTGAAAATTTCTGAAATTTTGCAGGGAGGTTTGTATATTAGGGGCATCAATTCGGTTAAATTTTGAAGGTTAAAGGTCGAGGGGATGGGTAGATAGAAGGAATGACGTGTCTTATCTCGAGCGGTATCGGACTTAACGAAGACTTTACTCGTTATTAGCATTTACAATTTCCTATAAAACACATCACTAACCTCAAAATTAAAGCATTTTGCCACTTGATAATAATTAATACAATAAAACCTGTGTAAACCGGAATGGCACCGGTACGGAATATTTATTCTGGTTTGACAGATTTCCGTTTTGGACAGGTTTTTAAAGATCCATTTCGAAGAATTTATTTTCTGTTTAAATTTTTTTATTCAGATTTTATTAAAATATAAAAAGTTTTTTTAAAAATAAAATTTAATAACAGATGGCGCTACATAATTTTAACTTTTTTTTTGCCTGGAAAGTTACACAACTCGTTTCTGTAATCTTTTTATTTTTTAAATTATTAAATTTCTTTTATTTTTATCACGAAATCTCTTACACTTTGATGAATTTTATACCGTAAACGACGTTGTTTACTGTAGTTTTAACCGATATATTTTGTAATAAATAGTGTTTTTTATAATTTTAAAAATAAATTTATTTTATTATATACATTTTTATTCACTTTTCTTTTACAATATTTTTTTTTTCTTCTTTTTTCGAACAACAGAAACCATAGAAAATGTTCGAAAGTTGATACTCTTACATCGATATATTTTTCTTTATTGGCACTTTTGAAAATATTTTAAAATAAAAATACAATTTCTAACGAAAATATCGGTTAATACTTTATATATTTATCTGAAAAAAAAAAATATATATATATATATATATTTTAGGATGCTGCAAAATGCCAACGAAACTGGATACATCAACGTCAATTGCGTGGATCCTATAGGAAGATCGGCTTTATTGATGGCCATAGATAATGAGAATTTAGAAATGATAGAGCTGTTAATTGAAAATAAAGTCGAGATGAAGGATGCTTTATTGCATGCCATCAGCGAAGAATACGTAGAAGCTGTTGAAGTGTTACTAGAGCAGGAAGAAACCAATCGTCTTCCGGGTGAACCGCAAGTATGTTTGTAAAACTCTTTGATAAAATATATTTTAAAACATTAAAAATAAGTATATAATAATTATTTTCTATAAAATTATTAAAATTTACTTAATTAATTAATTTAATTCAACTTTAAAAGGACTTTTATCGTTCTTTGTAAGCATTCAGACACGCATGGGCCATGCCCCACTGATTCGATCGAGTGAAACTCAGTACACAATGCATTGCAGATCGTGGGAAAGAGATTCACGAAGTAAAAATTAGTTAAAATTTTCACCATAAGGAGAAAATTTGGCGCTGCAAGGGTGACAATTCATATGGATAAGTTTATGAGTAAACTGCTAAATGTTCGTTATACTATTTGGTAAAATACAGTTAAAATTATAAAATATATGTATAATAACATTCCGTAAATTAATTTTCAGAAAATTTGTTGTTTTTCTCCATTTTTTTGGTATAATTTTGATAGCAGAAAGTACTTACCTTATATCTGAGTTCTTTTATTGGGCTATTATAGCTAAATAATTACTAAGTAATTTGGCAGAAGGCGTGCTGCCAGGCTGCCATCTTGTGTTAAATATAATAATTATAAATAAATTATAGAATAATATGAAACTAAAGATCGGAACTCGAACCCGTAACTCCTGCTTACTGTTTAGATACGCTGCCAATTACTCAACCCAAATATCTGCCCGATCTTAATTTATAATAATATATTTCTTTATAATTATTACTCTATGTCTAATAAAAGATGGCTTGGCAAGGTGGTGCATGTATAGTAAAACCTGTTTAAACCGGAATCACATATTTTTCTCTGTTTGGCAGGTATCTGTTTCGAACAGGTTCTTTTTCTAACATAGAAAATCGCTCTGTTTCGAAGAAGTTTTTCCGTTTATACAGATTTCCTTATTATTCAGGTTCCGTTTCGGACAGGTTTTACTATAATTACTGAATTCTAATACAATTTTATAAATTTCTTCCGTTTTGTAAGTTCATTTCAAGTAAAAACCGCTTTTAAAAGTAAAATTCATCTACAGCTGTACGTGAATGAATTACAAAATCTTTGTTGAAACACTTAAAAACCTTTAAAAAATGCTCCATAACTTAATTTAGAGGGACCCATTTTTTGTCTTTTTTCTTCTTAATGCATGCAATTTAAGTATAAAGTACTTTAAAGTAACGAAGACCTATCCATAATCGTGTTTGGGTACACATTTAAATGGAGAGATTGAGTGCTGAATAAACTGCAAGAATATACATTAAATTAATAAAAAAATCCCTAAAATTTATTTAATAATACAACTTAAAAAGAAAAGTTCTTTCCCTTTTTCAAAGTATAGGAAAAATCTGTGGAAAACGGAACTCGAATAAAACGGAAACCCGTCTAAACGGGAAAAATTCATTGGAACAGATGATTTTATGTTTAAAAAAACTGTTCGAAACGGAAACCTTCCTAATCGTACGATTCCGGTTTACGCAGGTTTTACTGTATATTTTACACTTTAATAATAACACAAATCTATCTGCAGCTATCTTCATGCGTATACATCTTACACGGATTCATACACCTTAAAGGTTAAATATGCTTGAAAATCCTTAAAATACATAAAAAAAGTAAAACCTGCGTAAACTGGAATTGCATGGCACTTAATACATTTTTCAGTTTAGCAGGTTCCGTTTTAAACAGGTTTTTTTTAACATAGAAAATCATCTGTTTTGAAGAAAATTTTATGTTTAAACACGTTTATTCAGGTTCCGTTTTAGACAAGTTTCACTATAATAAAGTTCCTTAAGAAGGTAATTTAAAAGGAATCATTTTGCCCTTTTTTTTCCTTTTTAAAGCATTTAATTTATGTGTAAAGTCCTTTAGACGAATGAAAATTCATTTATAATCATGTTTAGGTGTATATTTAGATGGATTCTATTATATATATTCTAGAACTGTATATATATATAATTCTAGAATTTGCTAAATTGCTTCAATGTAAACTAAACTTACAACTGCCAAAGAGAGATCCGCCCAAATTGTGTACTTTACTAAAACTCATTGTTAAACCACCTACTGTCATGCTGCATTGTGAAGATAATTTGTTACATTTATCTCATCCTCTTATAAAAAGTCATTTTATTTTATCATTTGTCTCTATTTTCTACTATCATTTGAACAAATTAGATTAATTATATAATGTTAAACGTTTACTAACTTTCTGTTTCATCGAATAATACTTTCCATTAATCATCAACACGCTCCTTTAATTTAAATCATATTCTGTTTTAGGTAAATATTAAACATATTTTTTAAAAATATGTTACTAAGTGATTAATGTTTCGAATTTAATTTACCTAAAAATTTAATTTTAAAATTTAATTTTTTATAGTTTTATTTTTGTTATTTTGTGCTTAAATTTTAGGAAATACATATTTTACAACGAGATTAGTTATATATTTGAATAATATTAAGTTTAATCGGTTGTTTTTCTGATTTTTCGCTGTTTTGCATTCCTCTTACTCGTTAAATATAAACTTTTCTTTTTTTCGTATTTTTTAACACGAGTAAATTTTATGTAATATTCCGATTTTGTTATGTTCTGTGTTCAGATATTATTTCTCTGTTTCTCTAGTCCTGTTTTTTACCTAATATTGATCCCTACTAATTTTGTTTTGATATTGTATCGTTCTGGTTCTGTTGTGTTATTTCGTTCTAATTCTGTTCTGGTATTGCTTCATTCTGGTTCTGTTCTGTGTTGCTCTGTTCTGCTTCTGTTCTGTGTTGTGTTGCTTCATTCTGGTTCCGTTCTGTGTTGCTTCATTCTGTTCTGATTCTCTTCTGATGATGTTTCGTTCTGGTTCTGTTCTGTGTTGCTCTGTTCTGCTTCTGTTCTGTGTTGTGTTGCTTCATTCTGGTTCTGTTCTGTGTTGCTCTGTTCTGATTCTCTTCTGATGATGTTTCGTTCTGGTTCTGTTCTGTGTTGCTCTGTTCTGATTCTGTTCTATGTTGTGTTGCTTCATTCTGGTTCTGTTCTGATGATGTTACGTTCTGTTCTGTGTTGCTCTGTTCTGATTCTCTTCTGATGACAAGAGTCTGGTTCTGTTCTGGTTCTGTTCTGTGTTGCTGTGTTTTGATTCTCTTCTGATGATGTTTCGTTCTGGTTCTGTTCTGTGTTACTCTGTTCTGATTCTCTTCTGATGACAAGAGTCTGGTTCTGTTCTGGTTCCGTTCTGTGTTACTCTGTTCTGATTCTCTTCTGATGACAAGAGTCTGGTTCTGTTCTGGTTCCGTTCTGTGTTGCTGTGTTTTGATTCTGTTCTGAAGATGTTTCGTTCTGGTTCTGCTATAATGTCTGTGCTGACGTTCCGTTTTTGTTTCGTTCTTATATATTCTGCTGTGATTTTATTTAGATATTGTTTTTATTTATCAAAATGAAGATCGGATTTTAATTGCATCATGCCATTTTCTGTATCAAAAATTATTCTTTAATGATACAGATTTTTTCACGGGTATTATTATAAATAAAGGCTTGATCTTAGTTTCAGATATATTCAGTTACATTCGTACAAACTAACTTTTTAAGAAATTTCAATTATCTTATTAATTTAAAATTGTTTTACAACATTATTTAAATAATTTCTTTATAAATTAAAAAAGATAATAATCTACAATTTTTAAAGAAAAGTTTATTAATTTTCTCTTACTAATCATTTTTAATGATTATGAACACGCAATTCTTCACAACTTGATTATCTCCATCAGGATAAGATAGAGCAGGATCATTTGCATAAGGTCTCAGGCATTTGGGGGATTTCAAAATTTTGTCTTTTATGTAAAAACATGATACGAAATAAATATAAATTTCGTGTTTAGAGAGTAGATTGAACTTAGACAGTACCTTATGCTTCCTTCTTTTTCATATTTGTTTTTTAAAGACGAAATTGGTAACAAAGAGATACGTAGGCGAACAGACGAGGACGGCCTTCTTGAAAAACTTTTATTGGAAACTACACCTATTTAGGTGTTACAAACGTGAAGAAAACCCGAAATTCCATGTGGCTAGCCCGTTGGCCAGTTGACATCATATTTTTTGTCCTCTTCTAAAAACAATTCGAATTGTTAGCTTGGTTTCACTCTTTTCAAATAGTCCGCCATTTTCCTTATTCAACAAGACATAAAACGTCACTACTATGTCATCACCATTATGTTTCTTCTATTGGTCAAAACACTATGGAAGATACTAACAGAAAAGGAAAAGCTAGTGTTTTCTATTCTAGATTTTCTTCCAAAACTTATAAATGACAACGTCAGAATACGAAGTGACATCAATCCGTTTCTGTTTTATGTTTCTGACATACGTTCCAGTTAAGTGGAAACCAGCCTTAAGACATTTCAAGAATTGAATTGTAAAATGTCTCTTCTACTTTTTCCACTATTCTTTTCTTGTTTCATTAGTCAGCAATCCCTCTATTCTATCATATAATTTAACTTAAAATTTATACTAAAATTGTCCAAAGTTCCTCTATCTAGATGATGATAAAAGCCTTTGTGTAGTAAGATGATAAAGTCACTAGATGATCTAGTATATGACGATAAGACCCCATAAATAAAGTTCTACTACACAATAACTATAACAATGGTTTCATCAGCTCAAAGAGATGAGCAAGGCCTCTTCAAACTTAATGAAAACACATCGAATATAGTCTGTTTTGTACATAGTTCATTTTTTAATACTTTAATTGAGTAAATTTACAATTAAAAGCTCTTCTTTGATATAAAAATGAAACCAAACCTTCCTGCTTTTTCTGTTATTTTCGTTTTTTGTTATTAATTTAATTTGATCTTTTAAGAGTAGTGTACTGTTGGATTCAAAAATTTATTTGGCTCCAAAGTAGCCTTACGAAGCCATTGAGATCAATTATTTTCATCGTTTTGGTCACCGCAACCATCTGAAACAAGCGTGTTCAATACCAGGAGGAAGCTGTATCGATACAGGTGATGAATAGCTCTACAAACCTCATTTAAGTTCCTAGCTATGGTCATTTTGTTTATGGATTCTGCCCTGTTATATAGTGTAAATGCAATATACCTTTTATCTCTGAAGGAAAGTAAAGTCACTGGCTTTTGTAGTCCCCATTGTGACTCCCTGGCTCGGAGTTTCTTAATGAACTTACTGACGGTTTTTTTTCTAATAGAAGACTTTTGGTTAAATCGTTTCCTTCCCTATTCTCAGCAGGATAAGCAGATTCCCTATTCTCAGGAATTCCTATAGGGGTTCTCAATACTCAGGAGGTTCCTCTGGGTTGTCAGTAGGATCATTATTCTCAGAGGATTCCTCTGGGTTTCCAGTAGGATCTTTATTTTCAGGGGATAAACAGATTCACTTTTCGTTACTTCTGTTCGTTTAAATGTTTATTTAAGTTTCTTCATAATGTTGCTTAGGATAATTGAAAGTGAAATGGGTCAAGGGGTAAAATGGTTCACATTAGTTTCGAGATAAGCAGCTAGGAAATTAATTAGTTATACTAATTCTAGAAACCTCCACGAAGAAGTGCCGTCTGCCTACAAAATTTATAATTAATTTCCTAGCTTAAAACTAACGTAAGCCTCTTCATCACTTGATCCATTTCACTCCCAACTGCCCTACTTGTGTTTCTTCCTGCGTATGCTCTGTTTCGTGTACGGAGTAATGCTATTAGCTATTTGAGTGTAACTAGTTTTGTACGAAAACGTTGCTTGGATTTAATTTAATTCGAATGAAGTAGCAAGTAACAGTGCTATAAACAATAGGGATATTTACTTTGTTAGACCTTATGTTGCTTTAGAAAGTACTATGTTTAGTAAGGAATAGCGCTGTTTTTTCCAGCTCTTTACATTCATTCTTTTATAATTTGTTTGTCCCTAAAATATGGCCACTGGCCAAATTCATAAATTTCCCCTTCTAAAGGATAAGCTTGCATTATATATTGCACCAACATACACAAATGCATGAACATATACACGAACGTATAATACATCTTCTGTATATTTGTATGTTCCTGTGTTTACAAACATCGGAACATATTTACATGAGATATATAATGAAGACTTTTCTTGTGTCTGTAGCATACAGAAAATACTTTTTTAACTTGTATTTATTTGTAGAATACAGGAATAATAAAAACAAACATATTTAAAAGACACTAGAATATAGATCCTTGTGTCTTACAGGACGATACATAAACAAATACATAAGTTTCTTGTTTAGATAAACACGAGAATAACTGTGTCATGTGTTTGGTGTTTATAGGACACAAAGGAACACCAAACCTTTAGGTAACCTTCAACGCGTACTTTCGCGGTACTTGTAAAGACTAGCCTTAAAGTTAAGGCTTTATAGGCTATAGATCTTTAATTATTTTAGGTAACAAACCTTACGTATATAATCTAAACTTAACTGTCTAAACACACAAAAACAATATATACAGATGCAATTTTTTACTGTTCCTTCCTGTGTGTACGTAGAGTACATTTTTAATTACAGTCGACCCCCTATAACACTGTTGATAATTCCGTTTTATATGAATTCCATGTTGTATGAGTCAATTAGATTTTACAAATAGGTGTGCCGGGCTGTGAACGGCTCACGTATTTGTAAAATCTAAGTGACTCGTACAACATGGAATTCATATAAAACGGAATTATCAATAGTGTTATAGGGGGTCGACTGTACTGTACTGTACATCCAACCCATAACGGGTATTGATAAATATCGATTTGAACTGTACTGTACATCCAACCCATAACGGGTATAATTAAAAAGCCTTAAATACGCAAGTGTTAGGACTGGTCCACTGTTAATCTGGCACTAGGGATAGTGCCCAAACAGAATAGAAATTCCTGGTTTTTTTTCGAGCGCCGGATTCGTTCCTGGAGCAGTAGGTTTACCTCTAAACAGCATATTTTTTAATCACTATAACTCTGTTTTCGAGTATAAGGAAAGACAGACGGACGGACCGACGACAGTACGAATTTATAGGTTTAGAATTTTTTAAAATTGAAGAGCAATAATTCTGTCTTGTAATTCTGTATTGGTAAAATTAATGCCACTTTGTATAATTAATTTATGGTTAGACGTGAACAAATTCTCAAGTCTTATCCAACGTTTCATTTTCGTAACGGGTTATAAAAGCAATTCATTCGTCACACGTTGTTAATAATTATAAATATAGACGTAAATTAGTAAACTAATAATCGTATCGGATTACTTATTCCATTATGCTCATTAACGTAATCAAGCTGAACAGACGGGCGTGCACGTATAAAGTGTTATAAACGTTTTATTTTAAGCGGAATCTAGTTAAATAAATTACCTTTTTTATACAAATAATTTGTCTTATAAAGAAATAAAATAAAATTATACACTAGAAAACTCAATAGAAGTTCATACTCCGCTTTACGACCGATATAAGTAATGTGTAAGGTAATTTCACATCAAATATAGTAAACCCCCGCTATACGACCATTCGCTTAAACCCGCTTATACGACTAGTTTAAGCCATAATATTACACACGAAATGGTGTGTAATATTTCGTTTAGTATTATTCAGTAAAAAGGCGTTATTTCCGGGTGCATAACCTCTATTTAAGCCACGAAAATTAAAGAAAAATGCTACGGTTCGCTTTACGACGGTTTCCAGGTTATTGACTATTTTATATAGTAGAACTTCTTAACAACGTCCACCTCTAAATAGCGGCCACTTTTTTGGGAACTTTCGTCTTTTAAACAAAAAATGCGTACGTAATAATTTCGAAATAACGTTCACCTCTTAACAACGACCATATTTTTTATGTACTGTATCCGTCAGTGGTCGTTGTTCGGAGGTTTTGACTGTAAAACTTAACTACATCTCATAAATTAATTCTAATACATAAACAAATACAGAAACCTGAATAAAACGGAAAACCTGCCTAAATGAGAATTAATTTTTTGGAACAAAGAGATTTTCTATGCTTAATAAAAAAAAACCTGTTCAAAACGGAAATCTTCTAAACAGAAAGAAAAAATCGCACCGTATATCTTTCCCGATTTGACAGGTTTCCGTTTTTAACAGGTTCGTTTTTAACACAGAAAATCGCTCCGTTTCGAAGCATTTTTCCGTTTAGGCAGGTTTTCTTTTTATTCAAGTTTTGTTTATACAGGTTTCCTTTTTATTCAGGTTCCGCTTTGAACAGGTTTCGTTGAATTGGATACCGTGAGAGTCCGGTTTACACAGATTTTATTGCAATTGACTAATATAAATTACTTGTTTGAACCCATTTAGCATACTTATGATGTGATTACCATTATTACCATTTTTAATTCTAGAGTTGGGAAGCGATAGACAGGGATACAGCAACTTTTACCCCCGATATAACGCCTTTAATTCTTGCCGCTCATCGAGATAATTATGAAATATTGAAGATCCTTTTGGATAGAGGATCTATTTTACCCATTCCTCATGAAGTGCGATGTGGATGCGACGATTGCGTGCAATCCATATCAGAAGATTGCTTACGTCATTCCAGATCACGAATTAATGCTTACAGGGCATTATCAGCTCCGTCCCTTATTGCTCTGTCTAGTAAAGACCCTATCTTGACTGCTTTCGAGTTAAGTTGGGAACTCAGGAGACTTAGTTTCATGGAACATGAATTTAAAAGCGAATATCAAGTAAGTTTCTGATTTTTTTTATATTTTTAACATAAAATATGTTAACATGAGAAAAATTATGGAAAATCTTTTTATTTTAAGCTATTTTTTAATGATTTTTTATCTATATTTTTATGAAAATCATAGGGAATATTATAAAAATTTAATTACAAAAATATAACAATTTGAAGATGTAAAACTGAAAATTTTCATAAAAATTATTGATTTGAAGGCATTTAACATGTAAATTTTCATGAAAAATATCGATTTGAAGACTTTTAAGGTGTAAATTTTCATGATAAATATCGATTTGAAGACGTTCAACGTGTGAATTTTCATGAAAAATGTCGATTTGAAGACTTTTAAGGTGTAAATTTTCATGAAAAATATCGATTTGAAGAGATTCAACATGTGAATTTTCTTGAAAAATTCGATTTGAAGACATTTAAAGTGTAAATTTTAATGAAAAATATCGATTTGAAGCTATAAACCCACGAAAATAAGCATGAAAACCGCCAAGTTTTGAAAACACGAAAATATTAACACACAAAATACAAAAACACAGAAATTTTTATATATTGATACATATTTATAGAGGTTTCCATTTCTGGATATGTTTTTATAGAACTGAATTGAAATTTATACAGTTTCTGAAATAAGAGATCGTAAAAATTTTCAAAATTATTTGATTATAGAAAGGAGGAAAAAAAAAACAAATTATTTTTTATGGCCTATTTTTATATTTCCGGAGAAGTTCATACTTGTCAAAACCAAACTCACGTGTAATTCGTTTATATTCTAGAAAAATTTAATTTTTTCTAATCTATATGAAGGAAGTAAGAGGGGGAAAATGTTCTTCAAGCTTTATTTAATAATAAAAAAAATATATCTATATTTATTTTTAAAAAAAATGTAATTTTATTAACACATTTTTACGCCCCGAAATGTTTTTATCTATTAAAAAACACAGGAAAATATTACTAAAAAATTTTATAGATAACAGAAAAATTGATAATAGTTTGATAAAGTTTTATGAAATTTAATGGTATTTTATTTTTATTATGAAATTCTTTTATCAGTAAATCGATAAAAAGATTAATGAAGTTGGTGTAAAACAAACCACAAGAATAAACTTAAAATATTATTTTATATTAAAAAAACCCTCTAAAATTAGTTTAATAATCTATTAAAAAAAAAAAAAAACACTAAATTGACTCTACTTTTACAGTTTCTAAGAACTCTTACGGGCAGACATACAGACGAGAAAAATAAATTAAAAGTTATTAATAATCAGTAAAGGAATATATAGAAGTAACTGTATAGATCTCTCGTTTAAAATTTGATATCTGTATATACAATATATGTGTAATAGAATGTTTGTATGTCTGTCCGTCGATCGTCACCAAAGTTTTCATATTAACTCTCTAGAAACCTGCATAAATATAGTCTAACCATACTGATTAACTAACCCCTAAATCCTTTCACCGATTAATTTTTAAGTAATAAAGACTTAATAATAGAGTATTTGAATATTTTGACAAATGAATTTATTATTTGTTTTTGTATCAAGACCGGACTTAGAATTGTGATCCTAACTTTAATATATAATAGGCCCTTTCCTGTACTAAGTACATTCAAAAATGTAAGGCCCTAAGCTGCAGCTTGTTTATACAATGTGCAAATCCTTCCTGCGATTTTACACTTTCTCAAGACATTTTTAAATGTTTTTCCTTTATAAAACTGTAAAGGACAGTAAGGAAAGTCAACCGTAAAGGACCACAGTTACACAGAAATAACCCGAAAATATTTAAGGAAAGAAGAAGAAACCGGTAATAACACGAGACATATCGACGTAGTGTGGTGTACGAAGTGGGATGTGTAATTAAAGGACGTAGTGATGCTGAAGAAACAAGTCTTGTTTGAAGTGACAGCCTGATGAATCGAGGATTATCCTAGTTAATGTACGATAAATGTAGCTTTTCCTAAGGCATTTACTAAATGACCATTTTCCAAATCTCACGTGAAAGTAGTGAAAGTAGCACGCGCTCTCACAATAATAAATTAGTGAAAGTATTTCTAAACTTGACTAATTCTATCCTCCATTTTTTCTTTATTTATTTGAATGTTTATTAACAGGAATTAAGGAAGAAATGTCAAGATTTTGCCACTGCCCTGTTGGATCATACTAGAAGCTCTTACGAATTAGAAGTNTAATCTATAAAAAAAAAAAAAAAACACTAAATTGACTCTACTTTTACAGTTTCTAAGAACTCTTACGGGCAGACATACAGACGAGAAAAATAAATTAAAAGTTATTAATAATCAGTAAAGGAATATATAGAAGTAACTGTATAGATCTCTCGTTTAAAATTTGATATCTGTATATACAATATATGTGTAATAGAATGTTTGTATGTCTGTCCGTCGATCGTCACCAAAGTTTTCATATTAACTCTCTAGAAACCTGCATAAATATAGTCTAACCATACTGATTAACTAACCCCTAAATCCTTTCACCGATTAATTTTTAAGTAATAAAGACTTAATAATAGAGTATTTGAATATTTTGACAAATGAATTTATTATTTGTTTTTGTATCAAGACCGGACTTAGAATTGTGACCCTAACTTTAATATATAATAGGCCCTTTCCTGTACTAAGTACATTCAAAAATGTAAGGCCCTAAGCTGCAGCTTGTTTATACAATGTGCAAATCCTTCCTGCGATTTTACACTTACTCAAGACATTTTTAAATGTTTTTCCTTTATAAAACTGTAAAGGACAGTAAGGAAAGTCAACCGTAAAGGACCACAGTTACGCAGAAATAACCCGAAAATATTTAAGGAAAGAAGAAGAAACCGGTAATAACACGAGACATATCGACGTAGTGTGGTGTACGAAGTGGGATGTGTAATTAAAGGACGTAGTGATGCTGAAGAAACAAGTCTTGTTTGAAGTGACAGCCTGATGAATCGAGGATTTTCCTAGTTAATGTACGATAAATGTAGCTTTTCCTAAGGCATTTACTAAATGACCATTTTCCAAATCTCACGTGAAAGTAGTGAAAGTAGCACGCGCTCTCACAATAATAAATTAGTGAAAGTATTTCTAAACTTGACTAATTCTATCCTCCATTTTTTCTTTATTTATTTGAATGTTTATTAACAGGAATTAAGGAAGAAATGTCAAGATTTTGCCACTGCCCTGTTGGATCATACTAGAAGCTCTTACGAATTAGAAGTTCTGTTAAATTACGATCCTTTCGGTCCCGCTTTCGAACATGGCGATAGAATGCATTTAAGTCGATTGAAACTTGCCATTAGATACAAACAAAAAAAGGTAATTTAAGTAAATTATATATGTAAAATTTGGTCCTAATTTATTTTAATTATATTTTAATATAATGATTTTATGGGTTATTTGCATAAAAATTAGCATTCCTTTCGGGTTCAGGGATGCAAAATTATACTTTTTCGTGCCCAATTTAATTAATAATTAAAATTTCTTAGGTCTTTTGTGATGTATTATGTGTGCTGTATGTTGTGAGTGTGTTGAGTATTGGGTGCTGTATGTTGTGCGTGTATTGAGTATTGGGTGCTATATGTTGTGAGTGTATTGAGTATTGGATGCTATATGTTGTGAGTGTATTGAGTATTGGATGCTGTATGTTGTGCGTGTATTGAGTATTGGGTGCTGTATGTTGTGCGTGTATTGAGTATTGGGTGCTGTATGTTGTGCATGTATTGAGTATTGGGTGCTATTGTTGAGTGTGAATTGAGTATTGGGTCCTGTTGTTGAGTGTGAATTGAGTATTGGGTGCTATTGTTGAGTGTGAATTGAGTATTGGGTGCTGTGTTAGGTGTGTATTGTGGTGTTGTGTTCTATTTAGGCAGGTTCTACTTCGTTTTAGACGGGTCTTTTTACTGAATAGTGTTTTTTTTATTTAAAATAATTAATTATATACTTAAAAGCTTACATTCACCCGATTATGTATAGTCGAACCTTTAATAATGGCCATCTCCTAATAGCGACCATTTCTTAATAGGAATCCTCTTTTTATGGATAAAAATTCATAAAAAAAAAATGTTCGAACAATGGTCTATTTTTATGTCTCCGTTAGTGGCTATTGTTAAGAGGTTTGACTGCATAAATATTACTGGCCTGATAGACAAAGATAAAGGTTTACAAAAACAGGTTCTGTTGTATTTAATAATAATTATTATTATTTAAAAATATCAATAATAAATAACAATAATAATTAAATACAGTAAAATTAAGATTTGAGAATTTCACCTCCTTTAGACAGATTTCCGTTTTAACCAGGTTCCGTCTTAGACAGTTTTTTAAAACTGTTCTTCTCTAGTTGAAGTAATTAAGAAATTATGCGAATATACGTATAAAAAATTATAAATAAAAATGTATATAGGCTATATTTTTAAAAATATTATAATTTTATTTATGAAAAAAATAATAAAAATTATGGAGGAATGACAGAACTTTTTTTAATATGGCGAATAGTTTTGCGCTCATCCCAACGTACAACAGCTATTGGCTTCTATATGGTACGAAGGATTACCAGGATTCCGTAGGAAGAATATTGTCCTTCAGACACTAGAAATTATAAGAATAGGAGCACTTTTTCCACTATATTCTGCAGCGTATATCTTATCACCGCATTCCTATTATGGCCGCATCTTGAGACGTCCATTCATAAAGTTCATTTGTCACTCCGCATCTTATATCACTTTCTTGTGTGAGTTGAGTGTATTTTTTTGTTTTTTCTTCCCCTTGTGTTTTTATCTTTTATTTACATTTACATTAATGTATTTTTCCTGTTTTTCTTTTTACTTTCTTCCACTTAGTTTTGCTGATTTTAGCTTCACAAAGGATCGAAGCCGTTGTAAGTGATTGGTTCGGTACGGAGGAGAGGAAAATCAAAATCAGAGATGACATCACTACAAAACGTGGCTCTCCTCCTAGTATTGTTGAAGGAATGATTTTGGCATGGGTGGCAGGTAAGATTTTCTTCTCTTTTTTTTGTGTTTAAAAATGCATTTTTTTTATCCTATCGAAACGAATTTTTGGAATTCTTAAGCGTGTTTTAATAGTTTTAACTTTAATTTATGTTATGTAATTTATCATTAATCATTTTAAAAAATTTAGAATAACTTCCGTACGTCTTTTCGGTATTGTTAAGTGACGCGCGGAATATAATATGGAGGCGAAATGACGATGCCATCTTCATACTTTTTTTTTATCGATGTTATGGGTTATTTTAAAAATTAATATATAAAAATCGTAGGAAAATTTTGGCCTGGGTTAGGGCCTGATCCTTTTGAATGTATAGGGTGGCCCAAAAGTTAATTAACATGGCTACATTTTACGTTATTTGCTTATTTTTTAGATGATCTTTGTTTATACTATACATATAAGGTGACTTAAAAATCTGTTAACCGAGCTAACATCTAAATTACCTGACTTTTGGTCCACACTATCTAAAACTAGGCAAATATATACGATTTTATCAGAATTTTCACGTAAATTCCTATCTGAATATTATTAAATATTATAGATTTTTTAACGATTTAATACTACAGGAATATTGCGAATAGCCGCATAATATAACATGTAATAAGGGACTGATAAATTATTTATGTTTTATATATAAGCAATTATATATTACTACTTAAATTTATCGTTTAATATGAAGCTGTGGATGTCTTATATTACCTCTTGTACACACACACACACTGTAATATAACACTCCGAATTTTCATAATAAATTTTAAATTCAGCAGCAAGAAAATCCGGAAAATTTTTAAATTAAACAGTACTATTTACAGTATTTGTGCGAGAATAATAAAATATTTTATTTATTTATTTGTCTTATACATCAAAACTATAGCCCAAGTTTAAGACGATTATTCGATAACCTTTCACAGGTTTCGACGAATGACAATAATAAATAATTCATATAATGTTAGAATATCTTATAAATCTCTTACTACGAAAAAATTCTTGCTGAATAAACTGGCTATTTCGATTTTATTCCCCCACCCTCGATTTTCCTTCATCGTTCAAGATGGCATCTCTGGTCAAAAATTTCCCAATACTTTCTTTTAACTTAGACGTTTGACGGCGCGGTTAATTATTTAGCGAAGTTGCGGCCGAAGTTTTCATCTCTGAAACGTGAACGTCGAACGTCGAGCGCCGCTTACAAGATATCGAAGCTCGACGTTCGACGTTCACGTTTTAGAGATGAAAAAACTTCGGCCGGAACTTCGCTATTAAAATTGTTATACAGTAGAGCGTCGTTTTTCCGAAAGTATGTTATCCGAAACGTCGGTTATCCGAAAGAATTCCAGTCGGCCTAAAGTATAATTTTTATTTGTTTTTATATTTTTCAATGTATTTATTTCGTTTGTAAAACATAAAGAAATCATTTTTAATGATACAATAGCCACGATTATTATTTTAAAAAGTTTACGTTAAGCTCAACATCGACGAAAATTCAACGCGAAGCGACACTCAACGGAGAAAAATTTCAACACGGGATAGGTTAATATATTTTTTCGCGCATAACCGGTTATCCGAAAAATAAGTTATCCGAACAACCCCAGTCCCCAATTGATTCGGATAAACGACGCTCTACTGTATTACATGAGATTAGATTTGTGTACTGAATCAAACCTCTAAACAACGGCCACCTGTAAATAACGGCCGTTTTTTTGGGGG
>NW_019385270.1:58300-87206 GCF_000671375.1 Centruroides sculpturatus
ATTATCTTATGGATTATAACTACGATTTATTCCAATATATAAAAAAAAAAAAAAAATATTTCGTTCTAAATTTTAATTAAGTTAAAATTCGAAATTACTTAAACAATTTTTTAAAAATATTTTAATTTAATTTAATTAATACGCGTCGCGCGTCGCAAGCGTACACACACACACCATTAAATAATCCCCATTAAAATGAATAATAACGAAATAGCACGAAAATGTTATTATATAGATATTCTAGAATATAAAAAAATAAGCAAATTTAATCAAATTTACTGTAATAATTCAGCGTAAAACGTGACAGACAGACAAAAATTGCGTAAATAATACATGAAAAGTGAGTGATCAGAAGGATGCTGTGTGTATACAAGTAGCTAGTAACTTATTAATATTTAAAGGGTATATATTTTGCTATTCTACACTTTAACCTTATTAGAATAAGAACCTAAGAAGTTATTCAAAATTCAAAAAAAAAAGAAAAGAAAATGATTGGTTTCAGCATCAATTCATTTAAATGATCTTCATCCCTGCTTACAGGTTCAACGTGAGATTAATGAAAATACAGGAACTGCCTCGTTACCAAGGGAAAAATGGGATCCCTGGGATCCAATTCTGATAGCTGAAGGTATATTTGCAACTGCAAATGTATTCAGGTAAGCTTACACCCCTTTATTGCATCACAATCTCATTATATCAGATAGTAACTAGAAAGATGTAATCCAATTATAAGTGTGAGAACGTATATACAGGTGTGTTTTTTGTATATTATAAGTTATTTTTTTTGTATTTTCTCCCTCGTTACAAGCATCTAATGAGCTTAAAGAATGTAAAATTTTTATTAATTTTTTCTATAAATCCTGTCAAGATTCATTAATCTTATTTTAAAGAGTATTAACCATACAATTTTTAAAAAGAAAATCTTAAAAAGTAACATTTTAATGCTGTTATATCTTCGCAATTTAATTAAGTACATTTAAATTGTAAAAAAAAAATTATGCAGTCGAAACCTGTCAATGACGGCCACCTTCCAACAGCAGAATCTTCTAAACGAAAGCCATTTTTAATATCATAATTAAGTTATATTTAATTGAATTTTTAAATTTATAATTAAAGATACAATAAGGGTAGACATTATGGAGTGTGAATTAACTGAAGGACTGTTGGAACTTGAGGCATATTTTTAAGGGCCCCGAGTCTGGGAGGCCCCAAAATTAGAAAAAAAAAATTTAAGCAATTCATTGCTGAAATTGTAGCTACAGTTAGAGGTTATAGTTTAAAATTATCTAGAAGGCCCTCCAATATCTATGCCTAGAGGCTGTGGAAGTTTTTAATCCGTCACTGCCTAATCATAGAAAAAGGCATAGAATAATAATGATAATAATATAATAATGAGAAGGAAAGGAAAGAAAAAAGATGAAGAATAAAAAGAAGTAATGAAGAAGAAGAGGAAAAAAGAGGAGAAGGAGGAGGAGGAGGTGGAGATGAAGGATGAGAATAATAAGAAAAATAAGATGAAGAATAAAAAACAAAAGAAAAATAAGAATATGAAGAAGAAGAAGAAGAAAGAGATGAAGAAGAAAAATGCGAAAAGAAATAAAAATAGAAGAATAAAGAAGATATAGCTTAATTATGTTAATTAGAATTAATTTTTACAATTTAAATGCGGTTTAAAAAGTAAATTTGAAGGTTTTAATATCGATTTAATGGCTGTAAAATTCACTGGTAAGATTTATATTAAATTCTTTTTTTGTGTAGTTCTCTTAAACTGGTATATATATTCTCTGTAAATCCTCATCTGGGACCACTTCAGATATCTCTTGGAAGAATGGTAATCGATATCGTCAAGTTTTTCTTCGTCTACACTCTGGTTCTATTCGCATTTGCTTGTGGACTTAATCAGTTGTTGTGGTATTATGCTGACATGGAGAAGCAAGAATGCATGAAGAAATCAAACGGAAACGAAACTAGAACAGATCCATCTTGTCTCACTTGGAGAAGATTTGCAAAGTAAGAAAAATAATCCTTAAATTCTTTCTTTTTTCCACCCTGAATCCAACTGAGTAAATTTTAATTTCTTTTTTTATTATTTAATTAATTAATTGATGGTGATCTATAAATTAAGAAATTGAAACCATTCTCATAAAAGAAGAATATGTTAATAAGGTATTATTATAATTACTTATTTTAATTAAATTACTGTTCTTTCTTGATTTATACTCTGTGCGCTAGAATATTTGCATTATTTAGTTAAAGAATTATTGTTCTTTAGTCATTTTTAATATATGAACAGATCCAGATAGAGGGGTGCTCTCTTGGCTTATTTGTTATGGACCCCAGATAAGGAAACTTTCAAAATTTAGTGTTTTATATTAAGAAAAACCATGAAATAAATTAAACTAGCTTTTGATGAATGGCGAAAAATCTTTGTTTTTATTTAAATTATTCATTATTCACGCATTCTAGGAAGCTATGTAGGGCCCATATTTGTAAGTCGTGCCTCATCTCACCTTGCTATCTTTATACATTATATATTTATAAATATAATTCATACTTATTAGTTCATAAATACTTTGCATATTTGTGAAAATGTTAATGAAATATTGAAAAAAATGTGCCTGCGTGTGAACATTTTATAGAAAATTTACCTTATTTCGGTGATAGACACGTGAAGAAAACTCCACGTGATCAGCCTGTGAGGCGTAAACCCGTGACCAACTACCAGTGTTATGGTGTTATCTAGTGTTATCTACTCGACCATTGGTAGACAAATAATGACCCCACATACTATGATAACATAACAATGTATTTTTTTCAGACTAATAACGATGGCTAGTTTGAAACAATATATTACTGTATTGTTAAAGTATTATTGGATAAGTGGCCACAATAACCGCTAGCCACACTAAATAACATCTAAATATTTATAGTGTTATCGCTATACTGATATATCCTTCTTCCAATAATCGGATAAGGGAAGAGTATAAGGACGTTTTTAAAATTGGATATTGTATAATGATGTATAATCTGTAAAATTATTATAATTCAATAAGATTTATAGAGTTACAGTACGTATCTAGTAATTGGATTCATAGCAAATGGAGTATGAATGCTATTGGCATAAGGGATGATATTGCTTCTATTGATTTCTTTAGAGTCAGCTGGAGATAAAAATTTAAGTCTCTTATGTCATTCGAAAATAGCATTGGAAACTACAAGTTGTATAGCTCCATTTTTAATGCATGGTTAATTCAGATTTATTATATAATGTAATAAAGTCAAACTCTTAAACAGCAGCCATTTCATAACAAAAAAATTCATACAAAATCACCTCCAAACAACGGCCACTTCCGAACAACGTCTATTTTTTTTATGTCGTCATCAGTGGCCGTTGTTTAGAGGTTTAAATATATTTTGGTCTTCAGAAAAATGATAAAAACGTTTAAATATTATGTTTTTATATGAAATATTTAAATCTTGAGACCTCCTGTTCGGGGTTCAGATCAAATGTCTGCTTGAAAACCCTTTAAGTAAGTCCGATAAATATGCTAAACAATATTATAGATATAATGGTTTTTTTGAATATTTTTCGTAGGATAAATAATATAATTTTCAGTGTTTATTATGCTATTTGAGTAGAGAAAAATAAATTATTATAAACGTAAGTGGTTTATCGCAAAATATGTAAGAAAAATAAGCAATATCATTTGAATCGAATTAGATTGACGATGATTGGCAGAAGAAATCGATAATAATACGCCCATTTCTATCTCCGCCAATCATTGTTAAAATATCCATTTTAAAACTTAATCTTGCAAATATCACAGAGGACTACATAAGTTCATATGCATTTTTTTTTCTTTTACTGTTTTTTCTATGTATTATTTTATAAACGATCTTAAAAATTTTCATAAGTTCCGTTTAATTATATTAAATTAAAGTATTTTAAGATACTCTTAATGTTTACATTCTAGTTATGATTATATTTTACATGATTACGTGGCCAGGATACCTATCTGGAAAGCAACCTGGCCAGTTTCCTACAGAGAATGTCTCCTATTTAGGTATTAGACACGCGAAGAAAACCCGGGGAAACTGCATATGGTTAACCTATTAGTGAGGTGCGAACCCACCACCAATGCCCAGTAGTTTTATTCATTTGGCCACTAATATACTGTAGGAAGGGAATAGGATATTGATGTGTTATTGTAGACACTTGAATAAATGTGACTATATAGTGAAATTACGTACTTAAAACACTGCTGAAGAATGCGTGCAATAAAAATTGACACGAAAAGATTCTTATCTGAAAAAAATTCTATTAAAAATATTGCTAATGGGCTCCAAATCAAAATTAATGAGCTTAATTAAATTGCAGTAATTTCTTTATTATGTAGAATTGGTACAGTACATGAGGCCTTCGTAAATGAAATGTTTCTACTGATTGGCCTTACTGGTCTTCTTTATTTGAATTTGCGTATCTGATAATAAAACTTTTACGTATATACAGTCGAACCTCTTAACAACGGACACCGAAGGGAACATGAAACATGGCCGTATCTATTGTTTATAGAATATTTTTGTATTCATTTTTTGTTCAACGTTCCTTAAAATGGCCGCTGTTTAGAGGTGGCCATTTTTGAAGGTTCGACTTTATAATGTTCGTTATGAACGTGTAATCATTCTACATTTAAGTTAACGTTAAATAAAATAAATAACTTAAGTTTAGTTCGAATAGTGACCAGAAGTTTACCAATTAAGTGGCTTTGTTCCAAGTACATATAACGATTTCACGAAAAGATCAGTAAATCTTCATTTATCGAAACGTTATCTGCAGAAAATAAAGTTAATGGTAATGGTAAGTATCTTAACGTATTCTTTACAAGCTTTTTTCTGTCTTGTAATAAAACTTTCCGATAAAAATACAGAACAATTTCTATATTGAACAGTCGTTAATTAGGATTTTACGGCTTTAAAACTTGGTAAAAAATCGATGAAATTAAAGGAAAAAAATTCTTAAAAATCTTCTTTAAAGTTATCATTTTTAAAAAAGAATATTTTAATAATTTTAATTTTATTTAAAATTTCTTAATTTTATAAATTTGCAATCATTTCAAACAGTTTTACTTGTTGATATTGTTATATTTAAACATTACAAATTACATTTTTATTGATTATGCATTACTTATTTTAGATTCCAATTAATTAAAAACATATTAAAACTATCTATATTTATAAAATAGAATGTCAATTGTCTGTTTGTCTGTCCTCCTTACAATCCTAAACTCTTTCACCGAATTTTTCTTGCGCCGAATATCTCCTCCACTATTTTAGAAACAAGTAAAAATAAATAAATAAATAAAACCTGTGAACAACGACCATCGAGAAAACATAAAGATGTCTGTTGTTCGAAAGTTATTCGCTGTAGTTGATTAGTATACATAAATTTATATAGTAAACGTATAAAGTAATGAGCGTTGAAAATAGGTTTCAAAAGTTATTTTATTCCTATTATTATTAAAAATTTATAAGTAAATTAATTGAAAATCATTTTAAATATATTTTTTAATATGAATATCGTATGTTTAGAGGTAAATCTCCTACTTTAAACATCGACATCTGTTGAATAAAACAGAAAAAAAAAAAATATGGGAAAAAATATGACGTGGAGCGAGTGATTCAAAGGATATAAAATCAGAAGCAGAAAATGTGTGTCAAAAATGTCCAAAAAATATCATTACTCATCGGTTTTTCTTCCTACAAAAAATGCAATTTATAACCCTAAACGGTTAAAAAATTTTGAAAAATAATTTTAAAATATTTAACTATATTATTCTACTACACTTGATTTACAAAACAGTCGAATCTCCAATAACTACCAACCACCTTTAAATGGTTTCAGACTTACCAACTTATTCAGAGGTTTGATTGTATTAAAATAATTTAATGGTGCTCAGTAATTATCCTATTGGTAAGGCTAGATGCTATTTTATGGACTCTACCCCTAATAATATATTAAATATAGGGTGTATAGATATCCCTGAAAGATATAGAAATACAGTAAAACCTTCTAAAACGGAAATCTTGTATATAAGGGGCATTGATGCTATTAAATTTTGGAGTATGGAATTTCGTCTCGAGAGGGGTCGAACTTAATGAAGATTTCATTCGTTATTGGCATTTACAATATTTTTAAAAATTCATCTATACCCCAAAATTAAGTTTTTTTTTGCCTTTTTATATAATTAATAATATAAAAGTTATTTTTTAAAAAACATTTCGTAACAGATAATGCCACACACAATTTTAACTTTGAACGAGTGTCATATTGACTTAAATTTTTAATGCAGATTTTTTTATCATAAGTCAATACAATTACTCATTTTATGTTATTAATTAATTAAATTTTATATTCTAGTATAACTGAAAATTATCGGATTTCCTAATGGATTTCCTTAACCTCCTGTTTGAGTGGAGGAAAGTCTAGCACTAAAGGAATCAAACTGAAAAACTTATCATGCTTTTGAAGCTTGCTAGTAATATGGGCAGAGGGTTTCTTTACAACATTCCCATAAATGAAGTAAAATTCCTCCCAAATTTTTTATTGCCTGCTGAAAATCTCTTGTAGAAAGAGTTTCACATATCCACCATCTTCAATTTGACAGACTGGCAACATACATCCTTCTGAAATTCTTTTCGTTTCCATATATTTTCACTACAGAGAACTGTCCTCACTGAAATAAATCAAAACCAATATGGAAACATACAAATCGATCTATTTCAGAGCTAGATCTTAGACTTTTTCAAATTTTAAACTAATAGTATTGAAGAAACTTTCATGGAATGAATAGAAACAGCCATTTTTGTTGTGTTTCTATTCATTCCGCTAATTCACGGTATTACATGGCAATAAAAAGAGCATTCTAAGTATGAGAATTTTATGAAATGATACTAGAACATTACCCTAACACAACTTATAATATGACACTTGCTAACAAAGTTTGTCAAAATCGGTCATGATTCGCGCCTGTTGGTCACGTGGAATTTTTCGGGTTTCTTTCACGTATCTAACACCTAAATAAAGGCCATGGAGTTAAGGCAATTAACTTAAGCATTATATGTAATAGTCTGAAGAGCTCTCTTGATGAACCATCTATATTACTTATACAAGAATTTCATGAATAATTTGTAAGCTCGAACTGATATTATACATCTCAAAGATTTATTCCGTATGCATCGGTTATAATACAGTAAAATATATAACAAACGAATTACCTAATTGATATTTTCTCAGGAAGTCTTTAATAAAATATATGAACAGTCATTAGGGTGATCCTGTATACAAGGTTACTTTAGAATACCTCATCTTCAATGCTTTCTGTAAACTTTGAGAAACTATTGATACACGTCACTTTCATTTAAAAATGGTTAATTAACTTTTACACCATCTTGCACGTAATTTTTTTGAGACATTGCTTATGTAATACAGTCAATTTACATAGCACAACGAATCTATGTACAAGTTTAATTAACTCATTAAGTAATATTTTAGAAATTATTGCTAATGTCACATAGTTTACTCATGCCATAAACAATTTGTAAAGTATAAACAAATACTGTATTTCAATTTACAGTGAAATTCTACAAGATTTGAATCTAGAACAGGTGTTTTGAAGTCTCTTCAAGAGATGAGTGAATAGATTTCGGAGGATTTCTGAACTTGAACAGGAAAAAATCAATTTATTTTCATTAACTTCTAACTGAAAATTAACATTTCCATCAGTCATATTGTAGGCAGCAGACCATTGTAGCATTAGAGGTATCTACCCACCAGCTGTAGAGTAGATAACATCACTGAACACTTGATCTTGGATTCGAGCCTCACCAAACGACTGGTCATATGAAATTTTTCATGTTTTCTTCATTGCCCAACTTCTAAATTGGGGTGCATATAAAATCCTTCCTGGAGGCACACACTTCTTGGCAGATTGTCCATGTGTTGCATTGTCTTATCTCATCAATACAATTCAATCTATCAGCAGTATCAGTGACATTTTCACCAATAAAACTCACCTATTTATACTGTTCTGTTTTATTCATAAAATATTTTACAAGAATATGTATTTCTTATATAGTTTCATGTGTAAAAACCGCAATTTTTCAAGAAGAAATGCAATAAACATGCATAGAATTTAAGGAATGCTTAATATTCGATTACTAAAAATACGGGTAATTGTCATATACATGCTTACAATAGTTATGTGAAGTTATATAAAAGGGCACCACAAATACCCAGTTGCCTAGATCTAACACATCTTCTTGACGTAAAACTGTATTAAGAACGTTCAGTACCCGTTTGCTAGCACAGTGAGCACACAAAACCCTATAAAATGGCATTAATACTTATTATTATATTTATAATATATGTATTTATATAATCATTTTTAAGCAATGTGACTAATAATCAAGAATATTATATTTTCAGCTTATTCGAATCTTCTCAAACCTTATTTTGGGCAAGCTTTGGTCTAATCGATTTGGATAATTTTGAACTAAACGGTATACAAAGTTATACAAGATTTTGGGGCTTGCTCATGTTCGGATCGTATTGCGTGATTAATGTCGTTGTATTATTAAATCTTCTGATTGCCATGATGAATCATTCCTACCAAATGATTTCGGTAAGTTTCATTAAATTTCGAAGAAAATTATTCATTTTAATTAAATGATTTAGTTATATTTTTACTAGGAGCATGCTGATGTAGAATGGAAATTTGCTCGTTGTAAATTATGGATGAGTTATTTCGAGGATGGAGGTACCGTCCCTCCTCCTCTTAATATAATACCGACACCGAAGAGTTTGTATTATTTAACACGATCGTTGATAAAGCACTTTCGTGGAAATTCAAAAAATGCACGAAAAGAGCACTTAAAAACGATTCGAGTAAGTTTTTTCCCCTCAATAAAAATTGTTTTTTGATGTATAATTTAACTTTTATATGCTGTAAAATTAATTATTTTTGTATGCTTATTCAAAGAGGAAAGCGAGACAAGCTAGTGAAAGAGATCATAAATATCAGGTATGTTAGACAATTGTTTCGTTTATTTCGTAATTCATTTCATTATACAGTGTCCAAAGACGAAAACCTGTAAATGGCACTTATTTTTCGATAACGTTAAACATAATGCATACCAAATAACCTCCAAACAACGGCCCCTCCCAACAGCGACCATATTATGTTCCTGTCATATCGTTATTCGAATATTTCATAATGGGATCTTGTAACAACGAAAATTTTCTTTCTATAGTAATGAAACAGTTAGATTCGTATAAAAATATATGAATTTGACTTTTCTATGACAATTGCGCGCAATTGTCATAGAAAAGTATAATATGATTGCTATAGAAACAAGAAAATCATTTCCATAGCAACGATTAAAATTTGTTTATTTCATTAAAAAATATGTACTTTTCATCGTTGCTATAGAAACAAGAAAATCGTTTCCATAGCAACGATAAAAATTTGTTTATTTCATTAAAAAATATGTACTTTTCATTGTTGCTATAGAAACAAGAAAATCGTTTCCATAGCAACGATAAAAATTTGTTTATTTCATTAAAAAATATGTACTTTTCATTGTTGCTATAGAAACAAGAAAATCGTTTCCATAGCAACGATAAATATTTGTTTATTTCATTAAAAATATGTACTTTTCATAAGAATATAATATTTTATTTCGTAAGTCTGAAAAAATAAGTAAATTTCATAAAAAATACTTTAGTTTGTTAAGTCTATTACAGGAAATAAGCAACGAAAGTTAGTGAAATAACTAAAAAAAGTTCGATATATTTTTTCAACATTAATTCTTATATTCTCGTATCTGTTATTAACATATAAAACCACAATAATGAATTTTGTTTGATTAAATAAACCTGTAAAAAATAGAATATGAGTCTATATATTGCCATCAGGTAATATATTAGCTGTATATATCGAAAGAATGATTGATTCAATAGTAAATGAAATTCTTGGGTGTCGCCATAAAAAAACAACTACTTTNTTAATTAAAAAAATAATAATATAAAAAACCAGCTTGTGTTATTTGTATTCAACTGATAATCCTTCAGACTAACAAAAAGAAAAAAAGAAATTTCGTATTCAAATATGAAATTTCTTTTAATTTTAAGCAAATATTTAAAGTTTTATGAGTAAAAAAATACAATTTTTATATTTTGAAAAAGTTTAAAAAAAGTAATTTAATTTTTAAAAAAATTAATTTTAAGGTAATAATGCGTAATCTTGTAAGACGTTACATCACAGAAGAACAGAGAAAAGCTGATAATCAAGGTGTGACGGAAGATGATGTCAACGAAATTAAACAGGACATTTCGTCTTTTCGTTACGAACTTATCGAGATTCTATCGACTAGTGGATTTAATACATCAGCTGCTAAGGGACAGGGACAGAGTAAGTTAATTATAATTAATTAAAGCATTTATTTTAAGGTTATTCCTCCCTCTTTTATCCCCCTCTTCAATAATTTAAGTAAGAGAAATTTTTGTATGAGTAAGCTCTCGGGTGTTTAGCGGGGAGGGATTTACGTATAAGCTAAACAAACTATGGCTTAGGGCCTTGTCTTAAGTGGGCCTCAATCAGAAACGGATTTAGACTCGCTTTACCTACGCTAACAACATGTAAGAGGCTCTTCCTCCTTCACTAAATAATAATGGGCAATGTGTAGACCTGTAAACTGTCTTTTAGATTAAGCACGAGGCCCTAATCTGTAGCTTACTTAGCTTATACGCAAATTTAGTTCTATTCTCAATATTATACAAAGAGGCCCTTTCTACTTTGAGATTTGTATTCTTAAAGGAGGAAAGGCCTCTTGTAGGCTATGTTATAGCGCAGGCCACAAGTCTAAATTTGGCTCTATAATTATGTTTAAATTTCAATTTAAAATATTAGAAAGATAAATAAATTTAATTTATAAACATTTTTTTAGAAAAAAAAAATTAATAAAAATCAGCTTTATTAATCGATTTACAAATTAGCATTATCAATTTCGCGTCGCTTGTCATCGCTACGCGCATAGAAAAAGTTTAGAGCGTTATACATACAGACAAACCTCGATATAGCGCCCCCGTAAATAGTGTCACTCTCGTAAAGCACCAATGAAGACTTTCGAAGGGATATTTTCTGTATTTATTATAATAGGAAAATAGAAAATGATGTCAAATTGACGTAATACTGAGAGCTATTCTGACAAAACGAACGTTAAACACTGGAAATCCAGTATCTGTGAATAACTAAATACACGATTTTGTAACGCAAACCATATTACTATTTCGCTGAAGTACTTGGATTTAGCATCAAACTCGATTTAGTGCCGATGCCAAACAACAATGACGCTAGACGAAGTTTGAGCGTAATACAGAGGTCTGTACGCAAGATCGAGTTTGAAAGTCATGTGATTCGGTGATATAACCATATCTCTTACAATGCAAAGTGATACACTTAGGAAATCGCAAATACTAAACGACAAATATTCATTGGAGTTTTATGAGGGTAACGCCATACAGTTTGGCGCTGTATCGAGGCTCGACTGTAATTTACTTTACAAAACGTGCTTTAATGGAAATATTTTACGTGTTTGTGGGATTATATATGCGCATCCTTTTAGCCAAACGTTAGAGTAGATAGCGTAGTTACGAAAATGTCCTCTAGGGTGGAAAATGGCGTTGAAATACCGTAGTAGATTATCCAAAATGTCTCGAATGTTTACAGGAAATTTGTATAAACCATCACTTCTTTGTGTTGCCTACAATGGAGTTAAACATAACGGGCATGCCGCTGCGCAACCACACAGATACTGGATTTCCCGTGTTTAACGTTCGTTTTGTCAGAATAACTCTCAGTATTACGTCAATTTGACATTATTTTCTATTTTCCTAGTATAATAAATACAGAAAATATCCCTTCGAAAGTCTTCATTGGTGCCTTACGAGAGTGACACTATTTACGGGGGCGCTATATCGAGGTTTGTCTGTATGTTATAATGCTCTAAACTTCTTCTTTGCGCGTAGAGATGAGAAGCGACTCGAAATTGATAATGCAACCTCACAATATACCGTAAGCTTTTGAGGCATTTCAACTTATCTAGTACGGTGTTGCAGCGCCATTTACAGCCCTGGTGGACATTTTTGTAACTAAGATTTTTTTTTATATAGAATAAAATTTCATCACCTCAGGATTCTACGTGTGAAATATCACTTCATTCTCCAGATTAGTTCCCGAGTTATACCCTTTTGAAACGTGAACTTTAATTACGAACACCCAGTGTACATTACCGAATAAATGTGATGAATAAGTCAAGTTTTTAAACCAGAGCTCTAATTTGAATATTTAAATGTACAATTTAATATTCCGTACACGTTTACACTTAATTTTCTTAATATTTTTTTTCGTATTCTCCTATAAAATCTTCAAAAAAAAATGTTCTGATTTTTCTGAGAAAAGATATAGGCCTATATATTTTTTTTATTTAAATTATCACTTCATAAAATATACCTAAATAATTTAATTAAAAAATAATAATATAAAAAACCAGCTTGTGTTATTTGTATTCAACTGATAATCCTTCAGACTAACAAAAAGAAAAAAAGAAATTTCGTATTCAAATATGAAATTATTAAAGTTTTATGAGTAAAAAAATACAATTTTTATATTTTGAAAAAGTTTAAAAAAAGTAATTTAATTTTTAAAAAAATTAATTTTAAGGTAATAATGCGTAATCTTGTAAGACGTTACATCACAGAAGAACAGAGAAAAGCTGATAATCAAGGTGTGACGGAAGATGATGTCAACGAAATTAAACAGGACATTTCGTCTTTTCGTTACGAACTTATCGAGATTCTATCGACTAGTGGATTTAATACATCAGCTGCTAAGGGACAGGGACAGAGTAAGTTAATTATAATTAATTAAAGCTTTAATTTTAAGGTTATTCCTCCCTCTTTTATCCCCCTCTTCAATAATTTAAGTAAGAGAAATTTTTGTATGAGTAAGCTCTCGGGTGTTTAGCGGGGAGGGATTTACGTATAAGCTAAACAAACTATGGCTTAGGGCCTTGTCTTAAGTGGGCCTCAATCAGAAACGGATTTAGACTCGCTTTACCTACGCTAACAACATGTAAGAGGCTCTTCCTCCTTCACTAAATAATAATGGGTAATATGTAGACNAACTAATAAGTTATCTATTTTTATAACACTGAACGTGTATAGGAGAATCATAATTAAACTTCATATATTCAGATTTATTCGGCAGTATATACAAAATTTATGAAGTTTTCTCATTAAATTATGTATTAGAGTTCTAATAAAGATTGTGGATTCGATCCTATCCAGAATAAACAATTCCTTCTTACCTATATATTGGTTCCTTCTAATGAATATATGGCTTGTGGGAGTTCCTGTGATTCTTATGTACAGGATAGCCATAATTAAATTTTCCCAATTCAGAGCACTTTGTAGCTGTAATTAATAAGCGGATTGACACCGACAGCGATTAAAGTCAGTGAAAACAATGGCGTGGATCTGAATCGGTGTGATTTATGGTTATGGAACCATTTAAAGAATATGATATATTATGGAAATATCTTTGGCAGATTTACAGGATCGTATTACACTGCTAGTATGAAGTATCATTGGAGAGCAGTTGTGATCAGTTGTTTAGGAGATGAATACACTGTTCATCGCCTTCAAATTTTACATCTGAACAATGAAACACACATTGAGCAATATTTCTTACATTCAGTAAACAGCCGCCGCAGAAGGCATGCCTCTTGAGGAACGAATAAATTAGTTTTTATTGTTTAGTTTCCTGTAAAGCGCTCCCTAGCGGAAGTTTTTGAACTTAACTTTTGTTTTCAAAATCCTATTTCGTATTCTTTTCATAGTCTGTATACAAATTGTGGTGTCAGTTGAAAGCTAGGAGTGCTCTGAATAGAGAAACCTTAGTTATGGCCATCCTGTATATGTCTTCAAATTAATAATTTGGGTCCACAGGTGGCCGAGTGGATAAAACATTGAATACTAAGGCACTACCAGTGTCCAGTTGTTTTATCCATTCCTTCCTCCATACTAAAAGAATTTACCAAGAATTACCCTAAAAGACATGATTAGGCTAATCATCATTAATCATCAGCACCAGCAGCATCATTCATTACTATTCACCATTATCATCATCATCATCATCTGTTGGCTTATATAGAAGTCGTAGATCTATTATTGCATTCATCAACTCTCACTCTCTTACTTTATTTTTTGACTCTATCTCTTGCTCCACATCTCACAGCATCTTTCTTCATCTTCTATCTTTACATCTTCCACTGGGTATTGTTCTATTTATTTTTAGGGTATAAAACTCATATTGTCAGTCTATCGTCACTCATGCAGGCGATGTGATCTGTTCATTTTGCCCATACAGGGTGGCCCAAAACTCAGTTGACCACTATAAAGCGTAATTTGCTCAAAATCATTTTTTCTTCTCTTTCGTATCCGAATTTTGGGCCATACTCTATTTAAAATTAATCTATAATCAATAGAAAATATAAAATAGACAGGGAACGTTATAAAATTTTTATTATGTACAGACTTTTGAAGTCGTGGGTTCGATCTCATATCATCATCACGAGTACGGACAAGCCCATAATGGAGGGTCGTTCTCATTAAGGGCATGGTCACTATGAGTATGGAGAAAATTGATGCAGTTTTCTCCATACTCGTAGTGACCATGCCCTTAATGGGAACGACCCTCCATTATGGGCGTGTCTAGGTAAACCAACAGCTATGTAAGAAGCCAATGACAGTTCATTTCACATAAAACGTTTTATACCATTGGTCACTTAGATACAACCTTAGTGTCCACAGGAACCAATCAATAAATTCTTCCATAAGTTGCTCGAGTTATTCACGCGGTTAGCTGACTTTTGAGCCACGCTGTATATTTTATTTTCTATTTAAATAAAGGAATATTAATTATTATTTTAATATATAAAAATATTTAAAAAAAAGTAACAAAAACAAAACTAAAAAATTAATTTCAGTGAAGATTTCTTGTAGCCAATAAACCATTTAATCTTCTTTTATTTATTTATTTATTGTTGAGCTTGTTAAGTTATTTATGTTATTTTCCCGATTACTTGCAACATTCTTTTTCTTTTCTTTTTTTTTTATCTGCCAACAAAGAAGCTGAACTTGCAAAAATCCCCACAAAATTCTCTGCAATAAATCTTCGGTATTATACACTACACAACCATTTAAAACTTATTCCAATTAATTTAATTGGCTTAAAGAATTTTAGAAATTAATAAAATATTTAAATTTTAATTAACCTATTGAATTGCTAGATAATCAATGTTGAATAATTATTTTAAAAGCTTTAATTTCTTAATTATATTTTGTTAATTTAATGAAAACATGTATCAAAAGTCTTCTATACATTTTCCACAATAGAGATAAATTTATGATTTAATTTAAGATAGTTTAATAAAGTGTAAATAATTTAATTCTTATACAAAGAGTTGCTTATTAAAATATTCAATTAATATTGTTATTAAGAAAATAACTGTTAGCATATAAAATTACTTAACTAATAAGTTATCTATTTTTATAACACTGAACGTGTATAGGAGAATCATAATTAAACTTCATATATTCAGATTTATTCGGCAGTATATACAAAATTTATGAAGTTTTCTCATTAAATTATGTATTAGAGTTCTAATAAAGATTGTGGATTCGATCCTATCCAGAATAAACAATTCCTTCTTACCTATATATTGGTTCCTTCTAATGAATATATGGCTTGTGGGAGTTCCTGTGATTCTTATGTACAGGATAGCCATAATTAAATTTTCCCAATTCAGAGCACTTTGTAGCTGTAATTAATAAGCGGATTGACACCGACAGCGATTAAAGTCAGTGAAAACAATGGCGTGGATCTGAATCGGTGTGATTTATGGTTATGGAACCATTTAAAGAATATGATATATTATGGAAATATCTTTGGCAGATTTACAGGATCGTATTACACTGCTAGTATGAAGTATCATTGGAGAGCAGTTGTGATCAGTTGTTTAGGAGATGAATACACTGTTCATCGCCTTCAAATTTTACATCTGAACAATGAAACACACATTGAGCAATATTTCTTACATTCAGTAAACAGCCGCCGCAGAAGGCATGCCTCTTGAGGAACGAATAAATTAGTTTTTATTGTTTAGTTTCCTGTAAAGCGCTCCCTAGCGGAAGTTTTTGAACTTAACTTTTGTTTTCAAAATCCTATTTCGTATTCTTTTCATAGTCTGTATACAAATTGTGGTGTCAGTTGAAAGCTAGGAGTGCTCTGAATAGAGAAACCTTAGTTATGGCCATCCTGTATATGTCTTCAAATTAATAATTTGGGTCCACAGGTGGCCGAGTGGATAAAACATTGAATACTAAGGCACTACCAGTGTCCAGTTGTTTTATCCATTCCTTCCTCCATACTAAAAGAATTTACCAAGAATTACCCTAAAAGACATGATTAGATCTTCCATATTGTAATATAATGCCTCGTACGAAGAAATTGTATTCGGTATTCTTTTATGTTCTTGTTCCTTTAATTTCCAATTAATTATCTAGAAAAATTCGTATAAACAAAATTTAATTAGTGTATATTTGTTTACGATTGTTAAAAGTTTAATTAATGTATTGAAGAAAAGTAAAAACGTTATTTAAACAACGAAGAAAGTATTGATATTATAATGCTATTGTGATTTCATTTAATTAGTATTAAATACATTTATTAAGGTATTAAAAATTTTTCAAAAGTTCTTTAATGCTTGTTGTTTGTAAAATTAATTGTTGAAATAAAATATTATTGTATTTTCAGGTGCAGGAGGAAAAAAAGGACGTCAAAGAGAGAGGCGACTTATGAAAGGATTCGATATTGGATTAGTAGAAGGTTCGGTACAGACTCTTCCAGAGTTTTGTTCTACAGAACTTACAAAGAAATCACCAGTTAGTCGAATGGTTAAAATCGCTAGAATGGCAGAAAATAAGAAGAAAATTAAAAAAGGAAAATGGAGCTATTTAGTAGAAGCGACAAGAAATGCTCGATCGGCTTTCTCCAGAAGTCGAAGCGAGGATTCTATTAGTAGCCAATTAAGTTCGGAACAAATGAGCCAGCGATTTGCAACATCCCCCAGTGAGTCGAACTCGAGTGTAGCAACTTCACCCGGAGTTGCTGCTAATGACAAAACTAAAGACTTCAGTCCAACTCATCAGACACCGAGCATCAAGAGATCGATGTTTGCGCGACGGTTTGGCACCATCTCTTTCAATCCTGCCAAACTGAGAATGATTTTCCAAGAGCAGAAAAACTTCTCTCAACCAGAAAGTTCTACGCGAAATGTTGCATCTCTGGAGCGCAGTCAAGCATCTAGAACTTCCAGTGCACCATTCAGAGAAGAGTTTTTAAAATGCAATGATTTACACAAGAAAGAAGACAGGAGGCCATCAGTATCATTGACTTCTTTGTGTATGAATTTACCAACTCGTAGTCTCTCGCCTATTCCTAGTTGTGCCAGTTCGAACGTTCACACGCCTAGGAATTCTATTACTGGAAATGTGGAGATGCAAACTATTAGTTCAGAATGTGCAGAGATGGAACTACAGAATGTTGCAGTGAGCAAATGTGAAAACGTTCACGCAACTACCAGCACAACAGATACTATTTCTACTGTCAGTAGTCCAGAATGTTTAATGAGTCAAAGTTCTTCGAGGGAGCCATTAATGTCTAGTCAAAAGTCTGCGAATGGCACTTTGGGAGTTATATCGACAGTTTATGGTATTGAACCTGTTAACTGTCCGTTGTCTATGGGGTGGATATGAACATTTAACAAAAAAAATAAACTATTCAATTACTGTGGATTATTACCTACATAAATATAAAACAATGCAATATATCCACCTTCAGGAAAAAAAACTACTCGTATCTTCATAGTAGAACCGAAAGTTTTATAAATTTTAAATAATTTTTCTTAACCAACAAACCCAAGTTTTTCTTTTACATTAAATTTATTATTAAAAATGAATCTTTAATGAATACAATAACAATACCAATTAATAGAAAAAGCAAAATAAAATCGAAAAATTCCTCAAAGAAATATAAGCGGTTCTCCTCAATTCAAGTAAGATATCATTTCAATAACGAATTGGCTGACGTTGTAGTTTTCTTAAAGACGATTGGCCTAAGAGATTGATGACATTTTAAATTCAACCAATCATTTTAATTAATTAAATAAATTTTGAATTTCAACTAATTGATTGAGGAAATCATTTTGAATTAAAAATTAATTTCAATTTAAATTTTTTTTACTAGTTTTTAACGTTATTATATTCATTAACGATTCATTTACGTAGAATTAAGTTTTAAAAATTATAAATATTTAAAATTAATTTATAAAATATTTCTTTATTCTAAAAAAGTTATCTTAATAATGATAGATATTGTGGAGAAAGGATGAAGATTCTGAAAGCGTGATGAGTTAAACAATTATTAAGTACTTATAAATTATATTTAACGTGATAATTCTTTAAAATTACATTAAAAAATACACTTTAAATATTGGCCTTAAACATATACAACGAATATAAATAGAAACAAATTCCTAAATTAAAATTTACAATTAACTTCTATTCTTCAAACGTTCGTACGATAAATTTAAATTAAACAAACATTATGAAATATATTTAAAATTTAAGAAAATGTTTTGAGCAATTTAAAATAAACGTACAAAAAAATAAATAAATTTAATATAAACGGAGATACGTAAATATGTAAATTGTATTTTTTTAATTAGCTTAAAATAGGAATTACAATATTGAAAAAAAATAGGGATTAGATTTAAAATAAAAGATTATTTTCTTGAAAATAATTAGTCCAATTAAATGTTAAGCTTTATATCAGGGTTCCCAATCTGCCTGGTCTCGTGTTAGGTTGAAACACGAACATATTGGGAGTGTCACGTGTCACGTTCAGTAAATGGCCTTACACGATGCATTGTATCGAATTATGTAAAGTAACAATACGAATGTGTTGGGAGTGTCACGTGTCACGAACTAGTTCAATGAATGGTCTTATTGAACTGGTTGGTATCACGTGACATTCCCATTACTTTGTGTTGCTATACTATGGGTTAGTACCACGTGATGCTCATAACCCCGTCTTGCTACGTGAATATCTCGAGATTAAGCATCTCAGTCACTAGTGATCCCTCAAGGGGATTTGTGGGCAAATATATTTAGTGTTGTATTTTAAAATATATAAATATAGCAATTAATATTGATCATCATTAAATTCGATTCAAGTAAAACACACAATTTAAATTTATATTATTATTATTACCATTCTATTCGTGACGTATTTTGTATCAACGTAGAAAGGGGTCGAAGAATTAAGTCTAGTTTTGAAGAGAGGGAAAGGCCTAATTTAAACTTGTTGAGGCACTAAATTATAACAAAGAAGGCCCTTCCCTTCATTAAATAATATTAGTTTAAAAACACGAGGCTCTAAGTTATAATTTCCTTAGCTTATACATATATAAATCTGGCCCTATAGAGCAGTGTTTCTTAACTGTTTTAGGGATAATCATCCTTTTGAATCTAAAAATAGGGTCTTCATCCCTTTTAAAATTGTGTTCCAATTTCTTTTTTTTCGTTATGAAATCCAAATGAGTGTAAGGTGGCAAAGGTACAGGAAGTATTAGTCAGTATCAGTACACTACCTTAGTATTTCCAGTCTATTGTAAGCTCTGAGAATACACAGTACAAGTCGAGTTCAATTTAAGACAGTTTTAAATTTGATATTATACATCTAAAGGTTACAAATCCGCTCGCACCCCTAGGGTTTCACGCACCCCAAGTTAAGAAACACTGCTGTAGAGATATCGACAAGCAAAAGAAAATCAGGTTGGGAATCCTTGCTTTATATAACTGTAAATAAATATTCTGTAAAAAAAAATTATTTTAATTGTAGAAACAAACAAACGAAAAAATTTTTTATTCAGGGTATAGGAATTATCACGTGATATTTATGCAAAATATTTGTACAAAGTAAATTATATATCGGCAAGCCATTTTGCTGCTGTTGATTCATAAATAATTCTAGTCTAAATCTAGTCGTGAATTGTAGTTGAAATGTTTTTTCTCTTGCAAATATATGGTTTAAAATTCATTACAAAAATGTGATTTTTAATCTTCAGGTTATTATTGAATATAATTAATATTACATTTAATACTATAGAAGAAATTAAGTGATTACACAAATGTAATATACAGTAAGATCCTGCTTAATGCAGGGGATATGCTTCTAGATGACAAAAAGCACTAAATGAAACAGTGTTAAACAAGATCATTTTAACACAGAGTAAATAGGGAAAGGGGAACACGTGACCAAAAATAAACAGATCTTACTTTAATTTTAAGTTATTTTTTGTATTAATACAGAAATCTGTAGAGAAATTCTTCAGGTTCTTTGTTTTCAGAATCATTATTTTCCAGTTCTACATGAATTCCTTGTTCTGCCAGTTCTTGAAGGTCATCGTTGGTAAGGCTCTCACCAGAAACCTGCAGTAACTCTTCAATATCCTGCTCATTTACCTCTCCAAGTCCTGCTGTGTCGATTAGGTTGACAATTTGGTCAATGATACAGCGATAGGATCTTCTTGTTGAGAATTCTTGGATACCTTCAGCCATAACGTCTTCTCCACTCTGTTCATGCATTTACCTAGCGAAGTCGATATAACATCATGGATAACATCATGCATTTATCTAGCGAAGTCGATATAACATCATCATCAAAAATATAACATCATGGATGCCTATGGCATCCATGATGTTATATTTTTTCCAAAATTGCACCAAACAAACATAAATTTAAGGAAAGTACATCACTATGATGGATTGCCACTTTTTGCTGATTGGTTCATGTTCAGGAATAATTGTATTAATATATGAATCAATGAAATGCCACAATAATTTGAATTAGTGTAAATTTTGAGCTTTTTTTTAGACTATGAGCAGACTGCGTTATATTGAATCGGTGTTAATTGAGGTAGTGTTAAACAAGGTCTTACTGTATATATAACATATGTTGTCAGAATTGAAACTAATTTTATTTTATAACTATGTATGTTATATATACAGTAAGACCTCATTTAATGCTACCTCGATTAACACAGATTCAATATAATGCGGTCTGTTCGAAGCCTAAAAAAAGTTCAAAATTTACACTGATTTAAATTATTATGGTATTTCATTGATTCATATATTATATATTCATAATTACTGATTGTCATTAAGTAATAATTGATAAAGAGTGTATAATAGATTAACATAATCAGTTTTAGATAAACAATTTAATTTAAAAAATTAAGTGATTAAAAATATATTTAATATAATCAAGGTTTAAAGTTTATATTGATTAGAAATTTTTTTCCAGAAGATAACTTTAATATATTAATTATGAAAAATTTACTAGTACTGGTGGTATTAATATTTCAAAGTTTTAAAGCTTGTAATGATTTAATGTTTGTTTATTTCTTGTTTTCATGTTAAATTCATTTACAGTAGAGCATTGATTATCTGAAATAATTCGGGACTGGGGTTGTTTTCAGATAACTGATTTTTCGGATAACTGATCATTTACAAAAAATATATTAAACACAAAACTGTACTGTATCACATATCTGACAAATACATATCTTACATAAAGTTAGTATGTTAAAGTAGGTCATTAGTTTAGATTGGCAGGGAGGGGGAGAGTGCTGCAGCTCCACAGCACTAGTGGAAATTGAATTTGCCAAATTTCGATTAACTGATGTTTTGGTTGATCGGTATTCAGATAATCGATGCTCTACTGTACTAGAATTGTGATTTTCAGAAACAGAATGTTATATATTCAGTGAAATAAAATAATTATTGCTTACATTGAATATTTCTATTAAATTTTGATCAGCAATATCATATTATATTCAGCAACATTATCATAATTCTATTATTCTGAGGTTTTACACAAGTATCAATTACAATATTTATAAAACAAGTATTTTGGTACATGCACATATGGGAAAATTGGGGTTATCCTGGTTAAATTTTAGTCTGTATCATCTGATCCATTAGAGAAAACTTAGATAATTTTACATTAGTTGATACTCCAATCTGGTTGCTACTATATGATACAGTACATAACAGTAAAGACTTTAATCATTAATATATGTATTAGATACAGTAGAGCGTGGATTTTCCGAATCAGTTGGGGACTGGGGTTGTTTGTATAACTGATATTTTGGATAACCGATTTATGTACAAAAAAATAGTTTAACGTATCCGATGTTGAAATTTTTCTCCGTTGCGTGTCGCTTCTCATTGAATTTTCGTTGATGTTAAGCCTAACAAAGACTATTGTATCGTTAAAAATTATTTTTTTANCCATAGAATATCCTCCTGAATATCCATGAAGCTATAATGTCCCCTTTCCCATAGAATAACCTCCTGAATATCCATGAAGCTATAATGTGCCACTTGTAACCCCAGTAGCACATTATAGCTTCATGGGATCCAGGCGAATGTGAATTAGGACGCCTCTTCAGACATTTTTCTTCCGGAAAAATTCCTCCGTATAAATTATGAAAGAATAATTGCGTTTAAATTATAATTAAAAGAAGCAGAAGCATATATTATAACGTTATACAAATTAGAATTATAGCATCGTATAGTGCATTCGTTTTGACAAAATACGTCAGTTTTTCGTCATATCTAATCTTTTTTGGAATGGGGAAGTGTGAAATGACGTCAAATTGACGTCATAGTATACATTATTCTAACTGTAAACTTCATTATAGTGTTATTCCTTATGATTTGCTTTAATATTAATCTAATTCAATTATTTTCGCAAATTCAGTTTTTAAGTAGTTAAATTAGTTTTCTGTATACAAATTTAAATATAATAAATTAATCAAATGTAATTAATACTAAAACGAAATGAGATGATACAAGAGATGATGATGGATAATTTATATATCTTCTTTTAATTATAAATCAATTTTCTATATAAATTATATTTTAAAAAACGTGAAGCATGATTCTCTCTTTCTCATAATACGGTTATACACCTATACAATCATTTGTATATATGCTTCTTCTTGTTTTAATTATAATTTATATGACATACTGATTTAATTATTGAAACTACCATTAAAAGAAGCATACGGTGTGGTGCTTCATCTTACACTCGTAGTACACTTCATGAGTGCTACCAGTATAATAATGCGTATGAAATATCAGATGAAACACCTAATTATAACTAGACGAGGCACCAGATGTATTAACAAATGCGTACGAAGCAACCAGATGTGATGTACCAGTTTAAAACTATATAAAGCATCAAATGATGCAGCAGATGAAGTAGAGATGACACATTTCTCCATCATCTCTAATACATTCGTTTCGATATTAATTGAGAGTTAACTTCTTAATTGTAAAGTTTTTATATAGAAAATCGATTTATAATATAATATTTTAACACCTAATTAAATAATTATACAAAGAAAAATTAATTGATATATTTAGAAACGTAGAAAAAAATTTACGGAATAATCCCTTACTTAAAGTTGCTGAGTAAGCTATATCTAATCTAGTTAAAGAGGAAATTTTCATCATTCTTCTTCACCGAGTATTTTTAAAATTGATCATACTCTTCACGTCACATATATTATGTTATTTATAAGCACAAAGTCCATGTCAAAACATCATCTATATCGATATTTTCGAGTGAAATCCAGTAAGAGGATTTTCATAAACAAGCGATTGATTAAGAGGAAAAATAAAATTAAATTTAAATTAATTAAATATTTAAATAAAATCATCACAATTATATTTTATTATAGAAAAAAAAAAAACAAAAATAAAACACCATAAAGAGGGCTGGCTCAAAAGTCAGTTAACCCGAGACGTATCTTGTTGTTCCAAGTCCGTTTTAATCATGTTAAAGAAAGTTAGCTTAGTTAACTGACTTTTGGGCCAGCATTTAAATGTTTTTTTGGAACTCTACGAATGACCAAAAGTCAGTTTACTAAGATCTATTTTACAATAATAAATAAAACGGCGTGGAACAAGTAAACGTTAACAATTCTTAAATATCTAACTCGGTTAACTGACTTTTGGACCACCCTGTCCTGTTTCTTGTTTACAGTCGACTCCCTATAACACTGTTGATTATTCCGTTTTATATGAATTCCATGTTGTACGAGTCACTTAGATTTTACAAATACGTGTGCCGGGCTGTGAACGGCTCACGTATTTGTAAAATCTAAGTGACTCGTACAACATGGAATTCATATAAAACGGAATAATCAACANATCATCTACTCCGCATCATTCTGCCTGTAGAGAATCATCTACTCCGCATCATTCTGCCTGTATAGAATCATGTACTCCGCATCATTCTGCCTGTAGAGAATCATCTACTCCGCATCACTCTGCCTGTATAGAATCATGTACTCCGCATCATTCTGCCTGTATAGAATCATCTACTCCGCATCATTCTGACTGTAGGACATCGTCTACTCCGCATCATTCTGCCTGTAGAGCAATCATTTTTCCTGTATATCATCATCTACTACTCACTATTCTGCCAGTACAAATATAAAAAAATTGAATTCTCAAATACAATTTATTCATAAGTAAATGAAGCATAATTAATATATAACAACTTTAATGGCATTTTATTCCTTAAATACACAAATTTTTATAAAATTTAAAATTAATATAATCACTCCACGTCAATCACTTCAGCATCATTTACTAAAAATTTTCAAGTTTTTTGAGCTGAATAAAAACTTTTACGTTATTTTTTTCGTAAATTAAATATTTTATTGTTAAATTTATAGTAAAATCTTTAATTCTTTCATTTACAATGCGTATTGACTCAAGTTCTATGATAAACTTTTTGAAGCTGAACAAATTAACATGTCTGGAGACCTAAATGATAATTAATCTTATGCCTTTAACCTCGAGTTCCCTAATGAACGTTTACTTTATTTATAAAATAATCCGAACTGATTTAAAATAAATGTAAGTTTTATTCTCATTGTATCACCTATATGCAACATCATTTACTCCACATCACATTCTCTATACAGCAACATCTGTTTCGCATCACTTTTCTGTACAGTACAGCATTATCCACGTCATTTTTTATATACAGCTTCATCAATATTTCATCACCTTTTTTATACTGCATCGTTTACTCCACTTTAATTTTTCTATGCATAGTCTACTCCATATCACTTTTCTATGCAGCACCATTACTCTGCATCACTTTTCTATGCAGCATCATTTACTTTGCATCACTTTTCTATGCAGCATCATTACTCCGCATCACTTTTCTATGCAGCATTATTTACTTTGCATCACTTTTCTATGCAGCATCATTACTCCGCATCACTTTTCTATGCAGCATCATTTACTTTGCATCACTTTTCTATGCAGCATTATTTACTTTGCATCAGTTTTCTATGCAGCATCATTACTCCGCATCACTTTTTATGCAGCATCATTTACTTTGCATCATTTTTCTATGCAGTATCATTACTCCGCATCACTTTTCTATGCAGCATTATTACTCTGCATCACTTTTTATGCAGCATCATTTACTTTGCATCATTTTTCTATGCAGTATCATTTACTTTGCATCACTTTTCTATGCAGCATCATTATTCTGCATCACTTTTCTATGCAGCATCATTTACTTTGCATCACTTTTCTATGCAGCATCATTTACTTTGCATCACTTTTCTATGCAGTATTATTTACTTCACATCACTTTTCTACGCACATCGTCTATTCCACATCATCTTTTCTACAAAGCATTCCTTATTACGGATTATTTTCTCTGTACAAATAAAATTTTGAATTTTAAAATTAAAGAACTTTTATATTTAATTTGTTAAAGGATTTTCTCGTAAATTAAATATTTGATCGCTCAATATATAGTAAAAAAAAACCTCAATTCTTCTCTGTACATAACAATATTAATGCCAAACAACAAATTTCGATTTAGTAATCTGCCATTCTATTTACGACTAAACGTTAACACGTGTTCTATATTGATTTCATCACACAATACGATAAGGGAAATAAAAGAATTCATCAATTTATAAACTCAATTTAACATTTTCAAAATAATTTAAGCTTTTAATCACAACGGATGCAAATTTTAATCATCTTTTAATTTAAAAAAAAATTACGTGACTTCTGGTTTAAATCGGAAGTTTCTATATAGTTAATTGAGGTCTTCGGCCTCTAAGTTTTCCATATCTAGTCTCGATTTACAGATATATTACTTAGTTTTCGAGATTAAAGAAGGACAGACAACCAGACGGATGAAAGTGAGAATGTTCAGGTATGTAATTTTCAAATTTTAGCCCAATTAAATCTTTAATATAAAATTATTTTTAAAAATTATAATTCTAAAATGTTAAAGATTTTTAAAATTTATTTTTATTTGTAAAATATGTATTGTTTGGAAAATATTTCTAATAATATTTATAATGTGTTTGCACGCTTATATTTTCTTTCATGATATAAATCATATTTTTAAATTATATTTCATTCAGAATATTTTATATTACTTTTGTTTATTTTTTAAAATTTATATAAAATATGTTTTACAAATTAATATAACAATTTTTAATGACAGTTTATACTAAATATTACGTAAACTTTATAAAATTCAAAATAATCACTCTCTTCTCATCAATTTTCCTGTATATCTTCATCTATCCTCTGCAAGCATTATTCTGCCTGTATTGCATTGTCTATTCAGCATCGTTCTGTCTGTAAGCATTACCAATTTCATATCATTCTGTCTATATAGTATCGTCTACTGTATATCATTCTGCCTGTAGAGAATCATCTACTCCGCATCATTCTGCCTGTAGAGAATCATCTACTCCGCATCATTCTGCCTGTAGAGAATCATCTACTCCGCATCATTCTGCCTGTATAGAATCATCTACTCCGCATCATTCTGACTGTAGGACATCGTCTACTCCGCATCATTCTGCCTGTAGAGCAATCATTTTTCCTGTATATCATCATCTACTACTCACTATTCTGCCAGTACAAATATAAAAAAATTGAATTCTCAAATACAATTTATTCATAAGTAAATGAAGCATAATTAATATATAACAACTTTAATGGCATTTTATTCCTTAAATACACAAATTTTTATAAAATTTAAAATTAATATAATCACTCCACGTCAATCACTTCAGCATCATTTACTCCGCATCACTCTTCATCTACAGATTAAAATTAAAATTTTCGACTGAAATAAAAACTTAAAACTTCTATTTTAAATAATTAATACACAGTCAAATCTATAAAGAACTGCTAGTGACGTAAACGTAAAAAAAAAATTGTCGCCGTTTAGAGGTGATCGTTATTACAGGTTTATACCAAATTTTACTCTAAACGGCGGCCATTTCTTTATGAACGTTTCTCTTTGTAATATATACAAAATAGTCTCCAAACAGTGCCATTTTTTACGTTCCTTTCAGTGTCCGATGTTCACAGGTTCTACTGTATATTTAAAATATTAATTTTAACAGGTTTTTTTTCATGACTTGTATGCAACTTTCTTAAAAAGCCATAAAGTTAGAATGATATAAATGATAATAGTCATTTACTTTGAAACATTTATTGCTTGTATATCGTTCAATGTGTTTGCAATAAATATTTCAAGTTAACAAGAAGAGATTCTCTTTGAAAATCACAGAAACATCAAAAGATACAGTACAATTGTATACGTCAGAGGAGAAATCTTCCAATCGACATTCAATTGAATTACACGTAAAAACATTCTGTGTACGTCAAAACAATTGCATTCTGCGTGAATTCTTCATCAATTTCTCACGAGTAAACACTTTTACTTTTTTTATTTCTCCATTTTCTTTTCATATTATAATTTGAATTTAACGGATTTACACAAAAATTATCTTTTTAAAATTTAATTATTTAAAAATCTCTTTTTTTAAAATGATATTTTAAAATATATGATCTACACCTCAAATTATTAGTGTCTTATCCCCGTATATCATATTTTCCCTTTAACAATAAAGTTTAACAGACTGTGGGAATTTATAAGTTTACATTTTTATCAAATTGTTCCCCAATGAAAGCATTTTAAAATATTAATTAATTTAATCTTTAAATAGGCTATATAAAGATATACAATTTTTCTGTATATTTTTCGTATATTAACTAAACTTTATTGATAAAACTTATTTACATTAGTGATACATACTGTAGAAAGGGTGACCCATAAGTCAGTTATCAAGTTAATTGAGTTTTTGTGTTGCAATCTGAGAAATTGCACACCTATAAACTTCCACTGTCGTCTAGCTAGTGTCTGTCTGTCCTTCCTTAATCTGGAGAACGGAGTCAGATAGATAAAAATCGAGACAATATATGGAAACTTTAAGAGAAGAAGGCCCCGACTAACTGATCTACACAGAAATAACATGATTTTAATTCACATTCCCTCTCCCAGAATGTTACGTGGATAACCGGCACGACTCCGTTGTTATAAGGAAAAGTATGATGTACAGGAGCAAGACACTAATAATTTGAGGTGGAGAGCATATTTTTTTTAAAATTAAATAATGAATAAGGATTATTAAAATGATTAAAAATTGCAGCCCGCATTGTGATGTTCATTTATATCTCAGTTAATTAGTTTTTGAACCATTAATAAAATATACATATATAAATTTTATATATTAAAATTAATTAATA